>NW_027590305.1:208048-258048 GCF_964213995.1 Mustelus asterias | reverse complement strand
TAGCATTTTAAACTACACACATGTCAATTCATCTGTCTGCACAGTGCATGGGAATTATTAAGGGATTGACAAGCACAGGTACAGCAAACTTGTAGCTGCTTCTTTTAGGATTTTCAAGTGTTGTTCCTCCAGCTCCTTGAGGAAGTACTCAGCCCAAGGATTCTCCCAGGAGAATATTCACTGAGTGGAGTTACTGTGAGATTGGAGATTGCTGGATCTGTATGCACATTACAATGGAGATCACTGCCCAGTGGACACCGCTTCGGTTTTGCATCGGGGATATTCAATAAATGATGCAGGAGCCTCAGGATGAAGGATACAGCTGTTGTCCATGGCACTGACTGGTCCGGAACTCTCCAGAAGCCTGGGCTGACAATTCCAGGGGGACAGAGAACCAACAGCATAAAAGTCAGGTCGCTGTCTGAGCCTGGAGGCACGGGGAGGGGGGAGGGGGGTGGCTGCTGCTGACAGGATAAAGAGACAGCTGCGGCAGGCAGTCTGCAACTTGGGGCAGAGGCGAGCAAGCACTGACGCTAAGGTCAAGTCTTCAGGGATGCCTCCTTCGTAGAGATCTTCAGCTGAGGAGGAGGGAGGAGGGTAGACATCGAGGAGCTGGGGGAGGAGGATAGAGGGTCAAAGTTTTGGGAGGGGCAGAGTAAGAGCTATGAGTAGAATCCCTGTGTTCAGCATTCTGAAGCAGCGTGTGGAGATGATCAAACACAGCCTCCGCGGAATGTGCTGTGGGGTCCACAGGAACACTGAGAAAGGCGACTGCTGAGATTATCGATTGTGGCCACATTCTGAATTCCTCATTTGCTGCTGTCAACTGACGGACAAACTACAGCCAAGCGATTCCTGTTTCATTACTGAAAAAAGAGACAAGTTGTCGAAGTTTCTCATTTTGTACTCATCAGGACAAACCACGAGGGCTGGGACTTTCTAGAGGTGGTTTGCCATTGGCTGCCGGGGGGATCTTCCGGTCCCGCCAAAGTCAATGGCCATTTGAGTTGCTCACCGGCTATGCTGCCGGGGAACCCGTGACAAGGGTGGGGTGAGGGGGTTTGTCGCCTTCAAAGGGACTGGAAGATCCTCATGGCGGAAAGGGCCGGAAACTCCCACGAAAGAATTCCAAATTTCAAACCATCACAACAATCTATACCACAAGGGAAAAGAGTGCTGATTGGTTGGCAAATTGACTCTGATTGGCTGAGGTGTTACCATGGAGAAAGCAATGGGGAACTAAAGGCTTCCCAAGCTATTGGGTAATTCAGAAAAGGTGCAAGACTGGAACAAACTCCTTTCATTTGCAGAGGAGGGGCCCGTGTGTCCGACTGTGAGGCAAGTTATGGGCTCGAGAGATTATCTTGAATTGATTGTTAGTGTAGCCATTGGCACACTCAGGATTGATCTGTAGATGCTACCCACTCACAAAATCGCATCTAACAGCAGACATTTTGTTCTGGGCTGGCCTGTAATCTGCCTGTTACGTACAACCAAAGCAACATTCTGTTTGATTTGACCAGTCCATCATTGGGACCTACAGCCTACATACCTGGCATCATCACATCAGCACTGAAACTCCCATAACCAGTGAACAGAGACCACCCCCATAACCAGTGCACAGAAACTACTCCCGTAACCAGTGCACAGAGACCACCCCCATAACCAGTGCACAGAAACTACTCCCGTAACCAGTGCACAGAAACTACTCCCGTAACCAGTGCACAGAGACCACTCCCATAACCAGTGCACAGAAACTACTCCCATAACCAGTGCACAGAAACTACTCCCGTAACCAGTGCACAGAGACCACTCCCATAACCAGTGCACAGAAACTACTCCCATAACCAGTGCACAGAAACTACTCCCGTAACCAGTGCACAGAAACTACTCCCATAACCAGTGCACAGAGACCGCTCCCATAACCAGTGCACAGAGACCGCTCCCATAACCAGTGCACAGAGACCACCCCCATAACCAGTGCACAGAGACCACTCCCATAACCAGTGCACAGAGACCGCTCCCATAACCAGTGCACAGAGACCACCCCCATAACCAGTGCACAGAGACCACTCCCATAACCAGTGCACAGAAACTACTCCTGTAACCAATGCACAGAGACCACCCCCATAACCAGTGCACAGAGACCGCTCCCATAACCAGTGCACAGAGACCGCTCCCATAACCAGTGCACAGAGACCACCCCCATAACCAGTGCACAGAGACCACTCCCATAACCAGTGCACAGAAACTACTCCCATAACCAGTGCACAGAAACTACTCCCGTAACCAGTGCACAGAAACTACTCCCATAACCAGTGCACAGAGACCGCTCCCATAACCAGTGCACAGAGACCGCTCCCATAACCAGTGCACAGAGACCACCCCCATAACCAGTGCACAGAGACCACTCCCATAACCAGTGCACAGAGACCGCTCCCATAACCAGTGCACAGAGACCACCCCCATAACCAGTGCACAGAGACCACTCCCATAACCAGTGCACAGAGACCGCTCCCATAACCAGTGCACAGAGACCACTCCCATAACCAGTGCACAGAAACTACTCCTGTAACCAATGCACAGAGACCACCCCCATAACCAGTGCACAGAGACCGCTCCCATAACCAGTGCACAGAAACTACTCCTGTAACCAGTGCACAGAGACCACCCCCATAACCAGTGCACAGAGACCACTCCCATAACCAGTGCACAGAGACCGCTCCCATAACCAGTGCACAGAAACTACTCCTGTAACCAGTGCACAGAGACCACCCCCATAACCAGTGCACAGAGACCACTCCCATAACCAGTGCACAGAGATCACTCCCATAACCAGTGCACAGAGACCACCCCCATAACCAGTGCACAGAGACCACTCCCATAACCAGTGCACAGAGACCGCTCCCATAACCAGTGCACAGAGACCACCCCCATAACCAGTGCACAGAGACCACTCCCATAACCAGTGCACAGAGATCACTCCCATAACCAGTGCCCAGAAACTACTCCCATAACCAGTTCACAGAGACCGCTCCCATAACTCTGTTTACAAGGTTGCCAACAAGGCCAATCTCTTCGTGCCTGTAGCTTTCCAAATCCCAATGTGTTTATTGACCAGTGCCTGTGGCCTGAGTGTGCTAATAGTTACACTGACAGCAAACTGAAGATAATCAGCAGAGCTTGTATTCAGGCTCATTTACACTCGCTCGGGGTGATACACATTCACACTCAGGAACCCATGCCCTGCAAAAAAACCAAACCTGCTCCAGAGGGTGGCAAAGTGATTAGCGCTGCTGCCTCACAGCACCAGGGACCCGAGTTCAATTCCCGGCTTGGGTCACTGTCTGTGCAGAGTCTGCACGTTCTCCCCGTGTCTGCGTGGGTTTCCTCCGGGTGCTCCGGTTTCCTCCCACAGTCTGAAAGACATGCTGGTTCGGTGGATTGGCCGCGCTAAATACTCCCTCAGTGTACCCGAACAGGCGCCGGAGTGCGGCGACTAGGGGATTTTCACAGTAACTTCATTGCAGTGTTAATGTAAACCTACTTGTGACACAAATAAATAAACTTTAAACCTCAAGTCAGGATAGTGAGTGACTGGGTGGTGCTGTTCCCCTGTGTGACACTGGGCTGGGTTTGACTGGTCTCGACACTGAGGGTCACTCAGGCGCCCGGATGAACCTTTGCTAATTGGTGTTCTCAACCTTCCAAACGTGCCGCCATCAGAATCGATCACTTGACGCTTGGTTCCAATTGTGTCGTTAGGAACTTCTCAGGTACATCTCCTTACCTCGCACAATGTTTTAAAGTTTATTTATTAGTGTCACAAGTAAGCTTACATTAACACTGCAATGAAGTTACTGTGAAAATCCCCTAGTCGCCACACTCCGGCGCCTGTTCGGGTACACTGAGGGAGAATTTAGCACGGCAAATGCACCCTAACCTGCACGTCTTTCAGACTGTGGGAGGAAACCGGAGCACCCAGAGGAAACCCACGCAGACACGGGGAGAATGTACAGACTCCACACAGACAGTGACCCAAGGCTGGGAATCGAACCCGGGTCCCTGGCGCAGTGAGGCAGCAGTGCTAACCACTGTGCCACCCCGGGTCCCTGGCGCAGTGAGGCAGCAGTGCTAACCACTGTGCCACTGTGCCACCCCGGGTCCCTGGCGCAGTGAGGCAGCAGTGCTAACCACCGTGCCACCCCGGGTCCCTGGCGCAGTGAGGCAGCAGTGCTAACCACTGTGCCACCCCGGGTCCCTGGCGCAGTGAGGCAGCAGTGCTAACCACTGTGCCACACCATGACGGGAACGTCTCCTTTAGTCCTTGCGCACTGAAAGATAATCAAGTATTCAGCAGATTTCTGCTCGGTTCAATTAGTGTCCCTGACTTGGCAACCTTTGCACTCAGCACTTGAAAGGTTTATTTTTAACTGTACAAAGGAAAGGGACGGAGTGAGGGAGGGAGGGAACGAGGGAGGGAGGGAAAGAGGGAGGGAGGGGGAGGGAGGGAGGAAGGGGGGAGGGAGAGAGGGGGACAGGAGGAGGGAGAGAGGGAGGGAGTTGGGAGGGAGTTGGGAGGGAGAGAGAGGGAGGGAGGGCAGGAGGGAGGAAGGGAGGGAGGGATGGGGAGGGAGAGAGGGAGGAGGGGGAGGGAGGGAAGGAGGGAGGGAGGGAGGGAGGAGGGGAGGGAGAGAGGGAGGAGGTGGAGGGAGAGAGGGAGGAGGAGGGAGAGAGGGAGTGGGGGGAAGAGAGGGAGGGAGGGGGGAGGGAGAGAGAGGGAGGGAGGGAGGGAGAAAGGGGAGGAGGGAGATAAGGGGATAGGAGGAGGGAGAGAGGGGGACAGGTGGAGGAGAGAGGGAGGGAGCGGGGAGGGAGGGAGGGAGGGAGGGAGAGAGAGGGAGGGAGGGAGGGCAGGAGGGATGGGGAGGGAAAGAGGGAGGGATGGAGGGAGGGGGGACGGGGGAGGGAGAGAGGGAGGGGGGAGGGGAAGGGAGAGAGGGGGGAGGGGGAGGGAGAGAGGGGAGGGAGGGGAGGGAGGAGGGGGAGGGAGGGGAGGGAGGAGGGGAGGGAGGGGGAGGGAGGGGGGTGGGAGGGGGGAGGGAGGAGGAGGGGGAGGGGGGAGAGGGAGGGAGGGAGGGCGGGGAGGGAGGGGGGAGGGAGGAGGAGGGGGAGGGGGGGAAGAGAGGGAGGGAGGGAGGGAGGGAGGGGGGAGAGAGGGAGCGGGGGGAAGAGAGGGAGGGGAGGGAGCGGAGGGAGGGGGGGAAGGAGGGGAGGGAGGAGGGGGAGGGAGGGGAGGGAGGAGGGGGACGGAGGGGAAGGGAGGGAGGGGAGGGAGGGGGAGGGAGGGGGAGAGGGAGGGAGGGAGGGAGGCGGGGAGGGAGGGAGATCGTGCGTCTCGGTGTTGAGTGGGAGACATGCCAGCAACCTCGCCTGGAGCGACAGACCTGCAGTAAAAGTTCCCCCTCTGGCAGAACTCCGTCCACCAATGCCGACACTCTCCTGTTGCCGTGGTTACCGGTTCCGTCGGCGATCTTGTTACAGCTGTGGTTCTTCAGGGCAACTGCAATGAAGCAGAGTAATGGGTTTAGCACAAACATAATATTTACAGAGGCACCGCTGTGCATGTCCAAACCTGTCAGTCCATCGGCTGGCACACGCCGGGCGCCTGCCTCTCTGAGTGACAGCAATGCCGACACCTTCTCCCAGGGATTCAGCGCAGGGGGTAGGCCGTGCAGGCTGCAGCTCCACCGCGACACAGGGATAACCTGTACCGTACTGTACCGAGCAGGAGGGAGTTACCCTGCCACCTCTCCAACTCCCCCCCACCTCACCTCACAACAGCAAAATCCCCGTTACACACACACAGCATCATGCTGACCGACGGCACGGAGGCCATTCGGCCCACTCTGTCTGTGATGGCCAAAAAGAGCGATCCCCAGACCTCATCTAGAGCCTCAGTATCATCGAATCCTCGAGTTCCTGCAGTGCAGATGGGAGGCTATTCGGACCATCAGGTCTGCACTGACTCTCTGATGGAGCATTCCACTCAACCCAATCACCGCAATCTCATGTATTTACTCCTCTAATCCCCCAACCTAGATGAGAGGTCACACGACACCAGGTGATGAAAGAGCAGCACTGCGAGAGCTTGTGATTTCAGATAAAGCTGTTGGACTATAACCTGGTGTCGTGTGACCCCTCATCTTGTCCACCCCGGTCCAACACCCGCATCTCCACATCATGACCACCTAACCTACACATCTTTGGACACAAAGGGGCAATTTAGCACGGCCAATCCACTTAACCTGCACATCTCTGGACACAAAGGGGCAATTTATCATGGCTAATCCCCTAACCCGCACATCTTTGGACTGTGGGAGGGAAACCAGAGCACCGGGAGGAAACCCACGCAGTCACGGGGAGAACGTGCAGACTCCGCACAAAACAGTGACCCAAGCCTGGGATCGAACCCGGCTCCCTGGCGCTGAGGGGCAGCAGTGCCAACCACTGTGCTACCGTGCCGCCCTGTAGGTTACAAACCTAAAGTGCATACCCAAGTCTTTTTTGAAATGTGAAATGGCCTCTGCCACCCTATCAGCCTCTGAGTTTCAGATCCTCACCTCATTGTAAAATCGTGCAGGGTTTGGGGTGCTTTTACTAACTGTACGATTTCTGCAAGGGAGCTGGCATTAAGCACATTCAGGGATGTAAGGCTATGGATCAAATTATAGGTTTGTGTCCCACACGCACTCAGCAATATCGCCTTCCTCCCTCTCTTCCTCCTAGAATGCTAGGAAAGAATCATAGAACCCTACAGTGCAGAAGGAGGCCATTCGGCCCACCGAGTCTGCACTGACCACCATCCCATCCATTCCCTATCCCCATAACCCTACCTATTAACCTTACTAACCTCCTGACACTAAGGGCCAATTTAGCATGGCCAATCCACCTAACCTGCACATCTTTTGGACTATGGGAGGAAACGGGAGCAGCCGGAGGAAACCCACGCAGAAATGGGGAGAGCGTGCAGACTCCATACAATGACCCAAGCCGGAATCGAACCCAGGTCTTTGGCGCTGTGAGGCAGCAGTGCTAACCACTGTGCCATGGCTGATCATTCAACTCAATAGTCTGGTCCCGCTTCACTGTTTCCCCCTCACTGTGGGATCTAGAACACAGGGTCATGGTTTCAGAATCAGGGGTCGATCACTTAGGTCTGAGATGAGAAGGAATTCCTTCTCTCAGAGAACTGTGAATCCTCTCCGTCACTGAGTATATATATCCAAGGCAGAGTTTGAGATGTTTTTGTATATTGGGTGACAGGGGAAGGTGGAAGATCAGTCATGATCTGATTAAAAGACCAAACAGGCTGGATAATAGGCTGGAATAATAACCCAGATCGTCTGATCTCAGGATGGTCAGAGACCAGAATCCCCCTCCGAGATGCGTTACGGGACCCCCTCAGAAGTCCCAACTCATGGACCCTGTGTCAATTGCCCGAGAAGTTTGAACTTCCAAAGGGCGATAACCCTGTTTCAGGACCCTCCAAAACTGTCTCCAACTCTGAGAAATCCCACAACAAAACACATGGTGGGAGGACCGGACTGGAAAATCCTTCGGGCGGGAATGGAAAATCATGCCAGCAGGACTGGAAGATCCTGCCAGAGGGAATGGAAAATCCCACGGGCGGGACTGGAAGAGCCTGCCAGCGGGAATGGAAAATCCTGCGGGCAGATCTGGGAAATCCTGCCAATGAGAATGGAAACTCCCACGGGCGGGACTGGAAGATCCTGCCAGCAGGAATGGAAACCTCCATGGGTGGGGCTGGAAGATCCTGCCAGCGGGATTGGAAACTCCAGTGGGTGGGGCTGGAAGGACCTGCCAGCGGGACTGGAAGGGCCTGCCAGTGGGAATGGAAACTCCCATGGGTGGGGCTGGACGATCCTGCCAGCGGGAATGGAAAATCCTGCAGGCAGGACTGGAAACTCCTGTCCAAAGGCATGGATGAAGGGTTTCAGTGTTAGCACCTTGCACGTTGCGCTTCACAGAGGCAACAGTAGTCTCCAGGTGAAAGCATGAGGGACCAAAAGCTGAATGGGTTTGGTGGGATTTCAGGAGAGTGTTAAGAGGAGATTGGGGGGAGGGAGAGTGGTAAGGGAGGGGATTGTACCAGCAAGAACTGATTGACCTCAGTTGTAAAGGCTGCACAACATCAGTAATCCGGTCTGTATCCGATTAACAAATTCCGAGAATGGCAGTGAGCAGTAAGCTTCCCCTCACCATCAGTCACAGCTCCAACCAACTCAGCAAGCATCCAGTTCATTCACCAAACATAATGAAGCATCTCAAATGTGCTATGGTGTCAGATGTGTTACCGCCATCCTGTCTGATTTCAGGAAGTAACATGACGGAAATATTCAGCCCGACAAATATCTAAAGGCTGCCTAACCAATAACAATTCTGAATTCAGATGGGGTTCATTCATTATTTACTCTCCAATCGAATAGCACAATCTCTGTCATCTATAAATATCTGTTCCACTTGTTCTATGATCTGGTGAACTGGTGCAACAACAATAGTCTCTCCTCAAAACAAAGGAGATTGTCACTGACTTCAGGAAGCGTAGAGGAGAACATGCCCCTGTCTATATCAACGGGGACGAAGTAGAAAGGGTCGAGAGGCTCAAGTTTTTAGGTGTCCAGATCATCAACAACCTGTCCCGGTCCCCCCATGCCGACACTATAGTTAAGAAAGCCCCACCAACGCCTCTACTTTCTCAGGAAGCTAAGGAAATTTGGCATGTCAGCTATGACTCTCACCAACGTTTATAGATGCCCCATAGAAAGCATTCTTTCTGGTTGTATCACAGCTTGGTCTGGGGCTCCTGCTCTGCCCAAGGCCACAAGAAACTACAAAGGGTCATGAATGAAGCCCAGTCCATCACAGAAACCAGTCTCGCACCCACTGACACTGTCTACACTTGCCGCTGCCTCAGAAAAGCAGCCAGCATAATTAAAGACCCCACGCACCCCGGACATTCTCTCTTCCACCTTCTTCCTTCAGGGAAAAGATACAAAAGTCTGAGGTCACGTACCAACCGACTCAAGAACAGCGTCTTCCCTGCTGCTGTCAGACTTTTGAATGGACCTACCTCGCATTAAGTTGATCTTTCTCTACACCCTAGCTATGACTGTAACACTACATTCTGCACTCTCTCATTTCCTTCTCTATGAACGGTATGCTTTGTCTGTATAGTGCGCAAGAAACAATACTTTTCACTGTATGTTAATACATGTGACAATAATAAATCAAATCAAATCAAAATCTGTATCGACATCATCTAAGGCTTTCCACATGTAAGAGGGTTTCTGAAAATACTCTGGAGGCTGGAGAACAGCGTAAAGTTTATTGACCAGGGTAAATGAAAATACAGAAGGCCAGGAAAGGAACGGTGGAAGAGACAAATTTAACAGTGAAGTAATCTATAATCTGGTGGTAAAGCACATGTTTTCTAAGGGGAGTGATGGTCTCACGGTATTATCACAAGATTATTAACCCATAAACTCAGCTAATGTTCTGGGGACCAAAAGAGAAAATGTTGGAAAATCTCAGCAGGTCTGGCAGCATCAGTAAGGAGAGGAAAGAGCTGCCGTTTTGAGTCCAGATGACCCTTTATCTGATCTGGGGACCTGGGTTCGAATCCCGCCACGGCAGATGGTGGAATTTGAATTCAATGAAAAAAATCTGGAATTCAGAATCTACTGTTGACCATGAAACCATTGTCGGAAAAACCCATCTGGTTCACTAATGTCCTTTAGGGAAGGAAATCTGCCGTCCTTACCCGGTCTGGTCTATATGTGACTCCAGAGCCACAACTGGCCTCGGGCAACTAGGGATGGGCAATAAATGCTGACCAGCCAGTGACACCCATGCCTCACCAATGAATGAATGAATGAATCCTCTCACACAAGATGTCAATGGACAGAGGGCTACAGGATTGTAACGGGATTTTGATCAATTGGGCCAGTGAGCTGATGAATGGCAGATGGAGTTTAATTTAAGTAAATGTGAGGTGATGCACTTTGGTAGATCGAATTGGAACAGGATACACTCAATTAGTGGTAGGGCGTTGGGGACAGTTACAGAACAAAGAGATCTAGGGGTACATGTTCATAGCTCCTTGAAAGTGGAGTCACAGGTGGACAGAGTGGTGAAGAAGGCATTCAGCAAGCTTGGTTTCATTGGTCAGAACATTGAATACAGGAGTTGGGATGTCTTGTTGAAATTGTACAAGACATTGGTAAGGCCACACTTGGAATACTGTGTGCAATTCTGGTCACCCTATTATAGAAAGGATATTATTAAACTAGAAAGAGTGCAGAAAAGATTTACTAAGATGCTACCGGGGCTTGATGATTTGAGTTACAAGGAGAGGCTGGATAGACTGGGACTTTTTTCTCTGGAGCGGAGGAGGTTTAGGGGTGACCTTATAGAGGTCTATAAAATAATGAGGGGCATAGATCAGCTAGATAGTCAATATCTTTTCCCAAGGGTAGGGGAGTCTAAAACTAGAGGGCATAGGTTTAAGGTGAGAGGGGAGAGATACAAAAGTGTCCAGAGGGGCAATTCTTTCACACACAGGGTGGTGAGCGTCTGGAACAAGCTGCCAGAGGCAGTAGTAGAGGTGGGTACAATTTTGTCTTTTAAAAAGCGTTTAGACAGTTATATGGGTACGATGGGTATTGAGGGATATGGGCCAAATGCGGGCAATTGGGACTAGCTTAGGGGTTTAAAAAAAAGGGCGGTATGGACAAGTTGGGCCGAAGGGCCTGTTTCCATGCTGTAAACCTCTATGAATCTGTGAGGAAACAGGACTCCCTGCACGTCAATCAGGAGGGTGGAGGATGGGCTGACTGTACCAGGCAGGGGCTGTGCCTTTGTGCGCTGGTCTGAAGGTTGATGAGTGACCTTCCACAATGTGCAGCCCACCCCCACATCCCCCCCACACCCCCCTCACCAGACCCAGCCCATTTCACCAGCCGCAAGCAGCCCTGATTGACAGTGTCTCTGGTGTAACTCGCTGCGATGCAGTCGCACGGCGCAGACAAGCCTTTGTAAAAGCATTTTCTCACACGTGTCCTGCACAGCTCAGTGAGAGTGAGAATGGATCGAGCCGCACTCAATTATTTAAGATGCAACTCCCCCCCCCCAACTCCCCCCCTCCCCCTCCTTCCTCCCTCCCTCCCCCACTCCCCCTCCTTCCTCCCTCCCTCACTCCCCCCACTCCCTCCCTCCCTCCCCCGCTGCCCCTCCTCCCTCCCTCCCTCTCCCACTCCCCCTCCTCCCTCCCTCCATACTGCGCTGCAACTGCACATCTTAAAAGCTTTAGACGTGAGTGCTTTTCCATCATCTCTTTCCAAATCCCTCCCCCACCCCCACTCCTGTTCTCCCAGCACCCACTGAACCTTCCGGCAAGATCCATTTCTTCACTCAGACACCACCCCTCCCGCACAACCCTCACCTCCCGCCCCCACCGCCCCACACCCACCCCCTCCCTACCGTCCTCCCCCCCACTCACAATCAGCACAAACCCTTTCATCTGGGTCACTGCATGATACATGTCACCCGCAGCGCCGCACCCATGGAGTGCTACATTGTCCAAGCGGCTGATTTCCGATTGGTTAAGGCCCTGTCTGCCTGCTGTTCAGCCGGGTTCAAATCCACTCCCATCTCTCTCCCCCCCCCCGCCCCCACCCCCACCCCGCCCCCCCCCTCCCCCCCCCGCCGCCCCCTCACTATTTGATAAAAAGGGGAACGAGGCCAGTGGGGGAGAGGTCGAAGGGAGGGGGCGGGAGGAGGTGGGGGAGGGAGTGAGTGGGTGGGGTGTCTGGAGGTCTCCCCCTGCACCTGGGTTCCAATGCAGCCCAAGGCTCACGCCCAGAACTCAGTTTGGACGCAAAGGGCAGGATTCTCCAGCCACGCTCGCCCCCAATCTGGAAAATCCCGCCCGAGGTCAATAGACCTTTGCATGCTCCATATCCTGCCCACTACGATTCCCGTGGCGGGCGGGACAGGAAAATTCCGCTCAAAGTCTCTACCCAGGTCGCTGAGGGCTGAGGGCTTGGCTCAGGTGGAATTGGGGAAGTAGTGGCACAGTGGTATTGTCATGGGACTAATAATCCAGTGATCCAGGGTAAAGCTCTGGGACTCCGGGTTCGAATCCCACCACGGCAGATGGTAAAATTTGAATTTAATAAAAATACCTGGAATTAAGAATCTACTGATGATTATGAAACCATTGTCGAAAAAACCCATCTGCTTCACTAATGTCCTTTAGGGAAGGAATTTTTCATGGGACATGGGCGTCGCTGGCTGGACCAGCATTTATTGCCCATCCCTAGTTGCCCTTGGAGGGCAGTTGAGAGTCAAACACATTGCTGTGGCTCTGGAGTCACATGTAGGCCAGACCGGGTAAGGACGGCAGATTTCCTTCCCTAAAGGACATTAGTGACCCAGATGGGTTTTTCCAACAATCGACAATGGTTTCATGGTCATCAGTAGATTCTGAATTCCAGATTTTGTTCATTGAATTTAAATTCCACCACCTGCTGTGGCGGGATTCGAACCCGGGTCCCCAGAGCATTAGCTGAGTTTCTGGATTAATAGTTTAACGATAATACCACTAAGCCATTGCCTCTACTAATCTGAAAATTTATAAAGTTTATTTAATAGTCACAAGTAGGCTTACATCCACACTGTAATGACATTACTGTGAAAATCCCCTAGCCGTCCTGACCCGGTCTGGCCTACATGTGACTCCAGACCCACAGCAATGAGGTTGACACAGGGATGCCCTCAGGGATGGGCAATAAATGCTGTCCCAGGCAGCGTTGCCCACATCCCATGAACCAATTGAAATTAAAATAATGAACACAAGGCCGGAAACTTCCGACAGTCCAGGGACCTGGGTTCGATTCCCGGCTTGGGTCACTGTCTGTTTGGAGTTTGCACATTCTCCTCGTGTCTGCGTGGGTTTCCTCCGGGTGCCCCGGTTTCCTCCCACAGTCCAAAGATGTGTGGGTTAGGTTGATTGGCCATGCTAAAATTGCCCCTTAGTGTCCTGAGATGCGTAGGTTAGAGGGGTTGGTGGGTAAATATGTAGGGATATGGGGGTAGGGCCTGGGTGGGATTGTGGTCGGTGCAGACTCGATGGGCCGAATGGCCTCTTTCTGTGCTGTCGGGTTTCTAAGATATTTCTAAGATTTCTAAGACAGTCGGCAAGTGGAGGCAGGTCGAGTTTGCACGGACTGGGAGTTAGTGGAGACGGCAGATGGATGTATGGGGTTAGCCTGTCACTGTAACCTTGCTACCATACTCCCAGCACTCACACCCCCTGCCCACCGTGGGGAAACCCTGCGTGACTATCAAGCGTGCAAATTGTATGAAGAAAAGATATAATTCTCAAGGACCAATAGCTTTTGCGTCTGAGAAGAAAGCTGATGTATAAAGGTGGAGTGTGGGGAGCTGGAGTTCCCTGCGACCGCCCTGCATTGTCAAAGGAATATGCTTTCCATCAGTCCGGGCTGATAGAACAGATACTAACGCCATGTGACTGCTGCCACTTCTGTTGGTTGGTTTACGCTCAGAGACTGTGCCAGCGGAGTGCGTACGTTACTGGAAATGAATCCAGACACAGGTGGCACAGTGTTCAGCACTGCTGCTTCACAGCGCCAGGGACCCGGGTTCAATTCCCGGCTTGGGTCACTGTCCGTGTGGAGTTTGCACATTCTCCTCGTGTCTGCGTGGGTTTCCTCCGGGTGCTCCGGTTTCCTCACACAGTCTGAAAGATGTGTGGGTTACGTGGATTGGCCATGGTAAACTGTCCTTTAGTGTCAGGGGGATTAACTGGGTAAATGTGTGGGGTTATGGGGATAGAGCCTGGGTGGGATTGTGATCGGTGCAGACTCGATGGGCCGAATGGCCTCCTTCCGCACTGGAGGGATTCTATGACTTCAACAAACAATCGAGGGTGAGTTTAATTTCCAACTTGGCAGAAAGGCAATTTAATTGCAATTAATTAATTAACTCTAAAAAGCATTAATAGCAACCACAAAACTGTTGGGTTCTTGAAGAAATGTCCTTCAGAGAAGGAAATCTGCCGCCCTTACCCGGTCTGGCCTACATGTGACTTCAGAGCCACAGCAATGTGGTTGACTCTTAGTTGCCCCCTGAAAAGATATTTAAAGTTTATTTATTAGTGTCACAAGTAGGCTTACATTAACACTGCAATGAAGTTACTGTGAAAATCCCCGATCGCCACACTCCGGCGCCTGTTCGGGTTACACTGAGGGTGAATTTAGCATGGCCAATTCACCTAACCTGCACATCTTTCGGAATGTAGGTGGAAACTGGAGCAGCCGGAGGAAACCCACGCAGACACGGGGAGAACGTGCAGACTCCACACAGACAGTGACCCAAGCCGGGAATTGAACCCGGGTCCCTGACGCTGTGAGGCAGCAGTGCTAACCACTGTGCCCAGCGAGATGCTCAGCTAAGTTCAGAAGGCAGCTCATCGCCACTGTATCAAGGGCAATTAGGGATGGGTAATAAATGTCGATTCGGCAGTGACACCTCTCTCTCACTGATTCCATGAAGCAATAATGGGCAAAATGAAAGGGAAAATTCAAGCAGCAACAACAGAGATAACAGAGCTGACACACAGCAGGGGTGCTGCAGCTCGGAGAATATTAAAACATATATTCCAAAGATAATCCAAACAGTCACAGTAATAAAGCCATAGTTCCGGGATCAGATACCCGGCACAACATCAACGCACTGCGGGACATAAATCACAAAGCGGGTTTAACACGGAAATAAGACAACTGGCAAAGCAATTCCCTATTTATCGAAACTGTTCCCCAAAGGGGCTGATTCTCACTGGGATACACTCTCTCAATGCTGATTCTAACTGGGATACACTCTCTCAATGCTGATTCTAACTGGGGTACACTCTCTCAATGCTGATTCTAACTGGGGTACACTCTCTCGATGCTGATTCTAACTGGGATACACTCTCTCGATGCTGATTCTAACTGGGGTACACTCTCTCGATGCTGATTCTAACTGGGGTACACTCTCTCAATGCTGATTCTAACTGGGGTACACTCTCTCAATGCTGATTCTAACTGGGGTACACTCTCTCGATGCTCATTCTAACTGGGGTACACTCTCTCAATGCTGATTCTAACTGGGGTACACTCTCTCGATGCTGATTCTAACTGGGGTACACTCTCTCGATGCTGATTCTAACTGGGGTACACTCTCTCGATGCTCATTCTAACTGGGGTACACACTCTCGATGCTGATTCCACCTGGGGTACTCTCTCGGGAGCTGATTCTAACTGGGGTACACTCTCTCGATGCTGAATCTAACTGGAGTACACTCTTCCGGGAGCTGATTCTAACTGGGGTACACACTCTGGATGCTGATTCTAACTGGGATACACTCTCTCGATGCTAATTCTAACTCGGGTACACTGTCTCGATGTTGATTCTAACTCGGGTACACTCTCTCGATGCTGATTCGAACTGGGGTACACACTCTTGATGATGCTCTAACTGAGGTACACTCTTTCGGGAACTGATTTTAACTGGGGCACACTCTCTCGATGCTGATTTTTAATGGGGAGCACTCTCTCGAGAGATCATTCCAAGTGGGGTACACTCTCTCAATGCTGTTTCTAAATTGGGTACACGCCCTCGATGCTGATTCTAACTGGGGTACACGCTCTCGATGCTGATTCTAACTGGGGTACACTCTCTCAATGCTGATTCTAACTGGGGTACACTCTCTCGATGCTGATTCTAACTGGGGTACACTCTCTCAATGCTGATTCTAACTGGGGTACACTCTCTCGATGCTGATTCCAAGTGGGGTTGACTCTCTCGAAGCTGATTCTAACAGGGGTACACTCGGTGCTCATTGTAACTGGGGTACACTCTCTTGATGCTGATTCTAACTGGGGTACACTATCTCGACGCTGATTCTAACTGGGGTACACACTCTCGATGCTGATTCTAACTCGGGTACACTCTTCGATACAGATTCTAACTGGGGTACACTCTCTCGATCCCCATTCTAACTGGAGTACACTCTCTCGATGCTGATTCTAACTGGGGTACACTCTCGCAATGCTGATTCTAACTGGGGTACACTCTCTTGATGCTGCTCCAAACAGGGGTACACTCTCTCGATGCTGATTCTAACTGGGGTACGCTCTCTCGTTGCTGATTCTAACTGGGGTACACTCTCTTGATGCTGCTCCAAACAGGGGTACACTCTCTCGATGCTGATTCTAACTGGGGTACGCTCACTCGTTGCTGATTCTAACTGGGGTACACTCTCTCAATGCAGATTCTAACTGGGGTACACTCTCTCGATGCAGATTCTAACTGGGGTACACTCTTCGATGCTGATTCTAACTGGGGTACACTCTCTCTATGCTGTTTCTAAATTGGGTACACGCTCTCGATGCTGATTCTAACTGCGGTACACACTCTTGATAGTGATTCTAACTGGGGTACAATCTCTCTATGTTCATTCTAACTGGGGTGCACTCTCTCGATGCTGATTCTAACTGGGGTACACTCTCTCGGCGCTGATTCTAACTGGGGTACACTCTCTCGATGCTGATTCTAACTGGGGTACACTTTCTCGATGCTGATTTTAACTGGGGTACACTCTCTCGATACTGATTCTAACTGGGTTACACTCTTCGATGCTGATTCTAACTGGGGTTCACTCTCTCTATGCTGTTTCTAACTTGGGTACACGCTCTCGTAGCTGATTCTAACTGGGTTACACTCTCTCAATGTTGATTCTAAATGGGGTACACTCTCTTGATGCTGCTTCAAACAGGGGTACGCTCTCTCGTTGCTGATTGTAACTGGGGTACACCTTCTCAATGCAGATTCTAACTGGGGTACACTCTCTCGATGTAGATTCTAACTGGGGTACACGCTTCGATGCTGATTCTAACTGGGGTACACTCTCTCTATGCTGTTTCTAAATTGGGTACACGCTCTCGATGCTGATTCTAACTGGGGTACACACTTTTGATAGTGATTCTAACTGGGGTACACTCTCTCGATGCTGATTCTAACTGGGGTACACTCTCTCGATGCTGATTCTAACTGGGGTACACTCTCTCGATGTTCATTCTAACTGGGGTGCACTCTCTCGATGTTCATTCTAACTGGGGTGCACTCTCTCGATGCTCATTTTAACTGGGGTACACTCTCTCGATGCTGATTCTAACAGGGGTACACTCTCTCGATGCTGATTCTAACTGGGGTACACTCTCTCGATGCTGATTCTAACAGGGGTACACTCTCTCGATGCTGATTCTAACTGGGGTACACTCTCTCGATGCTGATTCTAACTGGGGTACACTCTCTCGATGCTGATTCTAACAGGGGTACACTCTCTCGATGCTGATTCTAACTGGGGTACACTCTCTCGATGCTGATTCTAACTGGGGTACACTCTCTCGATGCGGATTCTAACTGGGGTATACTCTCTCGATGCGGATTTTAACTGGGGTACACTCTCTCGATGCCGATTCTAACCGGGGTACGCTCTCTTGATGCTGATTCTAACTGGGGTACACTCTCTCGATGCTGATTCTAACTGGGGTACACTCTCTCGATGCAGATTCTAACTGGGGTACACTCTCTCGAGGCTGATTTTAACTGGGGTATACTCTCTCGATGCTGATTCTAACTTGGGTACACTCCCGCGATTCTGATTCCAACTGGGGTACACTTTCTCGACGCTGATTCTAACTGGGGTACACTCTGTCGATGCTGATTCTAACTGGGGTACACTCTCTCGATGCTGATTCTAACTGGGGTACACTCTCTCGATACTGATTCTAACTGGGGTACACTCTCTTGTTGCAGATTCTAACTGGGGTACACTCTGTCGATGCTGATTCTAACTGGGGTACACACTCTTGATAGTGATTCTAACTGGGGTACACTCTCTCGATACTGATTCTAACCGGGGTACATTCTTCGATGCTGATTCTATCTGGGGTACACTCTCTCTATGCTGATTCAACCTGAGGTACATGCTCTCGATGCTGATTCTAACTGGGGTACACTCTCTCGATGCTGATTCTAACTGGGGTACACTCTCTCGATGCTGATTCTAACTGGGGTACACTCTCTCGATGCTGATTCTAACTGGGGTACACTCTCTCGATACTGATTCTAACTGGGGTACACTCTCCCGATGCTGATTCTAACTGGGGTACACTCTCTCGATGTTCATACTAACTGGGGTACATTCGTCGATGCTGATTCTAACTGGGTTACACACTCTTGATATTAATTCTAACTGGGGTACACTCTCTCGATACTGATTCTAACTGGGGTACATTATTCAATACTGATTCTAACTGGGGTACATGCTCTCGATGCTGATTCTAACTGGGGTACACTCTCTCAATGCTGATTCTAACTGGGTTACACTCTCTCGATGCTGATGTTAACTGGGGTACACTCTCGCGATACAGATTCTAACTGGGGTACACTCTCTCGATGCTGATTCTAACTGGGTTACACTCTCTCGATGCTGATTTTAACTGGGGTACACTCTCCCGATGCTGATTCTAACTGGGGTACACTCTCTTGATACTGATTCTAACTGGGGTACTCTCTCTCAGGTGCTGAATCTAACTGGGATACACTCTCTCGATGCTGATTTTCACTGGGGTACACACTCTCAATGCTGATTTTAACTGGGGTACACTCTCGATGCTGATTCTAACTGGGGTACACACTCTCAATGCTGATTCTAACTGGGGTACACTCTCTCGATGCTGATTCTAACTGGGATACACTCTCTCGATGCTGATTCTAACTGGGGTACACACTTTCGGGAGCTGATTCCAACTGGGGTACACTCTCTCGATCCCGATTCTAACTGGGGTACACTCACTCGATGCTGATTCTAACTGGGGTACACACTTTCGGGAGCTGATTCCAACTGGGGTACACTCTCTCTGGAGCTGATTCTAACTGGGGTACACTCTCTCTGGAGCTGATTCTAACTGGGGTACACTCTCTCGATGCTGATTCTAACTTGGGTACACTCTCTCGATGCTGATTCTAACTGGGGTACTCTCTCTCGATGCTGATTCTAGGGTACACTCTCTCGATGCTGATTCTAACTGGGGTACACTCTCTCAATGCTGATTTTAACTGGGGTACACTCTCCCGATGCTGATTCTAACTGGGGTACACTCTCTCGATGCTGATTCTCACTTGGGTACACTCTCTCGATGCTGATTTAACTGGGGTACACTCTCTCGATGCTGATTCTAACTGGGGTACACTCTCTCGATGCTGATTCTAACTGGGGGACACTCTCTCGATGCTCATTTTAAATGGGGTACACTGTCTCGATGCTGATTCTAACTTGGGTACACTCTCCCGATGCTGATTTTAACTGGGTTACACTATCTCGATGCTGATTTTAACTGGAGTACACTCTCTCGATGGTGATTTTAACTGGGGTACACTCTCTTGATGCTGATTCTAACGGGGGTACACTCTCTTGATGCTGATTTTAACTGGGGTACACTCTCTCTTTCGATGCTGATTCTAAATGGGGTACACTCTCTCAATGCTGATTTTAACTGGGGTACACTCTCTCGATGCTGATTTTAACTGGGGTACACTCTCACTGCTGATTCTAACTGGGGTACACTGTCTCGATGCTGATTCTAACTGGGGTACACTCTCTCGATGCTGATTCTAACTGGGGTACACTCTCTCGATGCTGATTTTAACTGGGGTACACTCTCTCGATGCTGATTCTAAATGGGGTACACTCTCTCGATGCTGATTCTAACTGGGGTACACTCTCTCGATGCTAATTCTAACTGGGGTACACTCTCTCGATGCTGATTCTAACTGGGGTACACTTTCTCCATGCTGATTCTAAGTGTGGAGAACTGTAGCCAAGTAGAAGTTGCTAAGTTTGGGAATTTTGGGGATGATAGCTGTTTCAGGAAAGTAAGTTTTGTAAGTTTGAAAGAGTACGGAATCTCAGCTACAATTGTTAGCTTCGAAACCGAACCCCGTCAGTCTGTACATACGATGAACAGACACACAGGGCCAAATTTACAAGGGCTCTGGAGGCCGGGTTGGTCCAACACGGAAGGGAAATCCATTTTGCCAGGCACCTTGGCACATTCTTGCCAACACAGCACTCCGCAGGAGTCGGGGTAGGAGCCGGCCTGGCGAACTGGAACATTAGAATCTCAGTGCCTCACTCTACCCTTCAACCCACCTTTGACTGGGGCTGCCGTTCTTTAACTGGAGCATCTCCTGCTCGTCCTCCAGACCTGAGAGCCGCTCAGCGCATTGAACCGGACAGGCCTCCTCGTGGCAGCCACTTGGTCGGCACAGAGCCGATGGGCCGAATGGTCTCCTTCTGCACAGCCGGATTCCGTGAAACTTGATTGGTCGCCTCCTCCGGGTCCTGCCATATCTGAGTTCCTACCCCGCCATTTTGTCCCGAGGGCAGGATTGGGATGTGGGAATGAAAAGGCGGGTTCAGAGGGCGGAATTTTCCCCGTCCAGCCCGCCACAGCAATCGTAGCGGGCGGGACGCGGACCGTGGCAAACGTCCGTTGACTTCAGGTGGGGATGTTCCGGCATTAGGGCGAGCGTGGCTGGAAAACCCTGCTCAGAGAGCCAACTGATCTTCGGGAGAATTCCCGGGAACGTTCCGAATCAAATCCACGTCGACGAAATCAAGCAGTTTTCCTCTAAACATTAACCATGTCGCAAAGGCAGTCATGGATCAGCCCTATCTACCTGCTCCTTAACGGACATCCCTCCACTTGGGCACAAGTCTCCATCCATTGAGTGGTTGCACAGTTACGTAACGCAGCAATGCACCCCTGTCTGTGGCAACAAAGTTCCACAAATTAAACTACCCTTATTACTCCTCAAACACTCATTACATTATACCTGCCTCCTCTCCCTGTCGTGTGATTATTGATACCATTTTTGATGTGATTTGATTTATTATTGTCACATGTACTGGGACACAGTGAAAAGTATTGTTTCTTGCGCTCTATACAGACAAAGCACGGCGGCACAGTGGTTCACACTGCTGCCTCACAGCGCCAGGGACCCGGGTTCCATTCCCAGCTTGGGTCACTGTCTGTGTGGAGTCTGCACATTCTCCCCGTGTCTGAGTGGGTTTCCTCCGGGTGCTCCGGTTTCCTCCCACAGACTGAAGAATGTCCTGGTTCGGGTGCATTGACCTGAACAGGCAACTGAATGTGGCAACTAGGGGAATTTCACAACTTCATTGCAGTGTTAATGTAAGCCTTACTTGTGATAATAAATGAACTTTTAAAAAGCATACCGTTCATAGAGTACCTTGGGGAGAAGGAAATGAGAGGGTGCAGAATGTAGTGTTACAGTCATAGCTAGGGTGCAGACAAAGACCAACTTAATATAAGGTCGGTCCATTCATAATGGACCAGCATAATTAAGGACCCCACGCACCCCGGACATTCTCTCTTCCAGCTTCTTCTGTCAGGAAAAAGATACAAAAGTCTGGGGTCATGTACCAACCGACTCAAGAACAGCTTCTTCCCTGCTGACTTTTGAATGGACCTACCTCGCATTAAGTTGATCTTTCTCTACACCCTAGCTATGATTGTAACACTACATTCTGCACTCTCTCCTTTCCTTCTCTATGAACGGTATGCTTTGTCTGTATAGCACGCAAGAATTAATACTTTTCACTGTATCCCAATACATGTGACAATAATAAATCAAATCAAAAGTCTGATGGCAGCAGAGAAGAAGCTGTTCTTGAGTTGGTAAAATGGCCTCCAGAAGGCACGACCTGATTCTCAGCTTCAGAGTTAACTTAAACAGGTCAAACCAACCACAACCTGAGCTCCTTCCAACCCCCCACCCTTCTCCCCCGACCAGGAAGAAGCAGGGAGCAGGGAGATGCGGGCCTGTTGCTCCTGATCAGTGCCCAGTGCCCCCTGATGGCGGGGTGTTGGTGTTCAGCGTGGGCAGGGCTGGGCTCCAGCCCGAACCCGCGCCGTGTTGCAACAGCTTGCTAAAGCTCACGGGGAAACCCACATGGCCGTGGCTGGCCTCGCCATCGTATCCGTAGAAACGTTGCCACCTTTGGGAGCGCGGGAGGCACACTGAGGGCAGGGGTGAGGCATGTGGGGAGCAAGCGGGGGGGCGGGGGGTGCTAAAGCAGAATGAGAAAAGAAAACAGCAGCCTTGAAGTCGGCCACTGCAGTAAAACCCATCTACAGCGACCCTTCAAATCAAATGAGAAACAGCAGAGTGAACTTTATTGAGTGAAATGTCTTCCTGGGCCCGCTCGCTATAAATAGCAGCTTGCAGTTCATCAGCCCCACATCCTCAGCAGATACTTGTCACAATACATCTCTTCAAACAGCTGAAGACAAGCTACAGGACTGATAATGGTATCCTCCTCCGCCTCATTCCACTCAGAGCCTGCCCACCCTGCCTGCCTTTTCCTTTTGTGTTTGTGTCTCCGAAGCAGACAGATCCATCGGGGGGCTGGGGGGGGGGGCGCTGGGCCAGTTGTCGCTGACCTTTGCGGTGGCTGCAATCCACGCGACTTCTTCTGGGCATCAGAATTCATAGAATCGTAGAATCCCTGCAGTGCAGAAGGAGGCCATTCAGCCCATCGAGTCTGCACTGACAACAATCTCACCCAGCCCCCATCCTCATAACCACACGTATTTACCCTATTAAAAACCCCCTGACACTAAGGGACAATTTAGCATGGCCAATCCACCTAACCCGCACATATTTTGAGTGTGGGAGGAAACCGGAGCACCCGGAGGAAACCCACGTAGACATGGGGAGAACGTGCAGACTCCACACAGACAGTGACTCAAGCCAGGAATTGGACCCGGGTCCCTGGCGCTGTGAGGCAGCAGTGCTAACCACTGTGCCACCGTGCCGCCCATTCAGTGCTGCTTCGCAAAGAGGCCACTCCAACACCAGCCGACCGAGGAGACTTGAGGGTCAGAGTTTGGGGAAAAGGGGTAAACCTTTTAGAACTGAGGTGAGGAGAAATTTCTTCACCCAGAGGGTGGTGAATGTGTGGAATTCACTCCCACAGAAAGTAGTCGAGGCCAAAACGTTGTGTGATTTCAAGAAGAAATTAGATATAGCTCTTGGGACTAAAGGGATCGAGGGATATGGGGGGAAGGGGGGGATCAGGATATTGAATTTGATGATCAGCCGTGATCATAATGAATGGGGGAGCAGGCTCGAAGGGCCGAATGGCCTCCTCCTGCTTCTGGTTTGTATGTTTCTATGGGAGGGCAATTTTACCCTGTGGCCATCTGTCCCAGGTTCAACAATCCCCCTTTCATTTTAATACTCATTAGGAAAACCTCACGTTGCTTCACCTTGTGCCTCCCCTGCCTCACCCTCACCCTCACCACCACCTTCTGCAGGGCCATTGGGAGTGGGGGGGGGGGGGCAATAAATTCTGTCCGTGCCAGCGATGCCCACACCCCAGGAAATCGAAACAAGCATCGCCTCATTCTGTTCCCTCCTGCTGCCTATTGCAACCTGGAGGATTCTGCAGAGGGAGAGGGTATTAGGACACCGCACACTGACTCATAAATGCCAGGTTTAGTTGGACATTGTGTGGGGCCTAATTATATCCAAATGCTTCAATGTTTCATCAACAGTAAAATTCCCGTTGACACGCAGTGACTCTACATTCACCGTACTCCACACACAGCCCCACAAACAGTAACGTGGTGACCATCCACAAACCGTGGTGTTGGAGTGAGGGAACAGTGTTGACTCAGGTGCCAGGAGACCTCCCCGATCTTCTTCAAACAATTCCTTAGGATCCTTGATGTCTATCTCAACTCTCGGTCTAACATCTGGATAATATTACAAAATCACACAACCAAATTCTGACTCAACACTTAAGCTGAGTGTTCTTACTCATCCTCACTGTTCAAACTGTCCAAATGTCACCCACACACATCGTTGACCCTCCCTCCCTCACCCCGCTGTCCGGTGAAGCATTTCACATTGTATTCCACATCCATCACTCTACACACCAATCCCATCTCTCGATTGGGCGGCACGGTGGCACAGTGGTTAGCACTGCTGCCTCACTGCAGCAGGGACATGGGTTCGATTCCCGGCTTGGGTCACTGTCTGTGTGGAGTTTGCACATTCTCCCCATGTCTACATGGGTTTCCTCCGGGTGCTCCGGTTTTCCCCCACAGTCCAAGGATGTGCTGGTTAAGTGCATTGGCCATGCTAAATTGCCCTTTAGCGTCTCAACATGTTCAGGTTAGGTGGATTGGTCATAGTAAAATGCCCCCTAGTGTCCAAAGATGTGGAGGTTAGGTGGATTGGTCATGGTAAATTGCCCCTTGGTGTCCAAAGATGTGCAGGTTAGGGGGATTGGCGATGCTAAATTGCCCCTTAGTGTCCAAAGATGTGCAGATTAGGTGGATTAGCCATGCTAAATTGCCCCTTAGTGTCCAAAGATGTGCAGATTAGGTGGATTAGCCATGCCAAACTGCCCCTTAGTGTCCAAAGATGTGCAGGTTAGATGGATTGACCATGCCAACTGTGGGGGTTAGATAGATAGATACCCTACAGTGCAGAAAGAGGCCCTTCGGCCCATCGAGTCTGCACCGACCACAATCCCACCCAGGCCCTATCCCCATATCCCTACATATTTTACCCACTAATCCCTCTAACCTACACATCTCAGGACTCTAAGGGGCAATTTTAGCACGGCCAATCAACCTAACCCGCACATCTTTGGAGTGTGGGAGGAAACCGGAGCACCCGGAGGAAACCCATGCAGACACGAGGAGAATGTGCAAACTCCACACAGACAGTGACCCAAGCCGGGAATCGAACCCAGGTCCCTGGAGCTGTGAAGCAGCAGTGCTAACCACTGTGCTATCGTGCCGCCCACATGGGGTTATGGGGATAGGATGGGGGAGAGGGCCTGGGTAAGGTACTCTGTCAGAGAGTCGGTGCAAACGCAACGGGCCAAATGGCCTCCTTCTATACTGTAGGGATTTGATGATTCTATGATATCCATCCAGATGTTTATTAGAATATAAGTGAAATCTTTCACAGTTAAATAACTCCAGTGCAGCCACAAGCGAGCGAAGGCTCACATTCACCACGATATCAGGATCAAGCCTCCCTCCAGGATGTGATCGAACAGGCCTCAGCTACACGGACTGTGCAATGTCCGACCTCAAACCCAACTGGCAGGGAAAGCAAATCCAGCCTCTTAACCTCAGTCTAACTGATGTATTTCCAAAGCTTCCTCATCCCAGTACCCTGGTGTCACATACTCTGCTTGCTTATTGATGTATAGGCTCCTGGAATTAGACTGCACCGTGTATCCCACTTACCCGGACTATTAACTACATCTCCACATCTAAAACACCAAAGGTGTTTCTGAGCAAGGCTTCAGAAAGACAGGATGCCTTTGAGACTGCATTCAGATTCTATAAAACAATAAAAGCTCTGACAAAAATCTCTTCCAAAGACAGGGTTGGGCAGACATGTGTGAGAAAGGAGTGGATTGAAGCCAGTGCATATCTGGTCACACTGAGTGTTTCCTTTCCTGTTTTGCTGTCCGTGCCTTTACTAATCTTTAACAATTCAACAAAAATTACAAACACCAAAGCTAACTCCTGTGCCCATGTGAATCTGCGTACCGTGCATGTACCTGTTTGGAATCGTGTGCATTGTGTGCGTCACGTGTACATGTGCTCAACGCACATGTACACGTGACACACACAATGTGGGATCATGGAATCACATTTACTAAGGCGGGAAATCTCCCCTCTCGCAAGCCCCTCTGCTGCCAGCAAGAACAAAGAACTTGGTGCTCAGCCAAATCTCCCGTTCACTGCAGCGGGACTGGAGAATCCCAGCCGCGGGCGAGGTCGGAGAATCCTAGCCGCGGCCGAGGTGGGAGAATCCTAGCCGCGGCCGAGGTGGGAGAATCCCAGCCGCGGCCGAGGTGGGAGAATCCCAGCCGCGGGCGAGGTCAGAGAATCCCAGCTGCGGGCGAGGTGGGAGAATCCTAGCCGCGGCCGAGGTGGGAGAATCCCAGCCGCGGCCGAGGTGGGAGAATCCCAGCCGCGGGCGAGGTGGGAGAGTTCCGGTCCTGAGTGTACACTCCTCCAATACGGGCCTGACCACTCAACGCAATCGAATCAGTTTGAAGTTCAGCGACTCTGCGCCAGTTTGATCAGTAACGCACGACCACCAGCCTCTTAGGCAAGGTGGGGGAGAGGGCGGGCGGGGGGGGTGGGGGAGAGGGCGGGGGGGTGGAGGAGAGGGTGGGGGAGTAGGGGGGGAAGGAGGCAGAAGACATCCCAGTGCCCCCGACTATCCAGCACACACTGCTGCAAAATGGACATCAGCGATCCTGGATGGGTTCACCGGACTGTGGTCCACTCCAAGGTCAGACCCTCCGCTGGGGGGTGGCGAGGACACTCAGTGTGGAATCTCAGAGACAATCACTTGGTCAAGCAGTGACTCGGAGCGGGAATGGAGTGAGGGAGATGGGCTGGAGGGACGGAGGGAGGGGGATGGAAATAAAAATAAAACAGATTTCAACCATCATTGCAGCCACAACAGCGCACACCATTTAAAGCTGAACCGTATTCAGTTGTGACATGTGTGGTCTGTCTGTGTCACATTTGAGGCTTCAGATTCCGTGTGTGTGTGTGTGAGCGTGTTCCAAATAAAACCAACATTCTCTGAGCCGGAAGGCTGCAAGCGCCGGCCTCAAACACGGAGGCAGAGGTGAGAGCTCGGTATTCACAGGAAAGAATGAATCTTTACATAACAGAGACACAGGGTCCAGCACGGGGAAACTACAGACGCAGGAGGTTCAGTGAAAAGGGAAACGATACGTGAGTGTATCTCCTCATATCGGGGAGCTGCTGTGAACTTTCCTTCTTGCTGGTGACAGCTTACTGCAATTGGTCAGTGGCGTGGTTCCACCTCTCGATCACAGGGTTCTGGATTCAAATCCAGAGTTCCGGGGATAGAGTCACAGGGCGGAATTTTACGAGATTGATTCTGAGTGTGCAGCTAGCATGAAAGTGGGAGAGTTCCAGATCCGCTTGCTGGACCCAACCTTCTGCACCCTGTCTCTGAAAAGATGTGTTGGTCAGTTTCTACCGCCCTCGACACTGCCCGTGGACGGTGCCAAGGTGCCAAGTGAGCATTGCCCAGGTCCTGGGCTGGCAGTGCCAAGGTGCCAGAGTGGCACTGCCAGTGTGGCACTACCTAAGGGGCGCCCCCGCCTTGCCCTCGGCCTCCACACGGGGCCTCAATGGCCTCTGGTTCCACCAGCGAGGCCATAAAGGCGAGCGAGCCCGCATGATTGTGCACCGGGATCGCTAAGCAGATGTAAAACACTATTTACACAAATGTAAATAACTTATTCAGCCTCTCACCGGCTCTCGCCATTTCCGGCGAGCGTCTGACCTCGCTGGAAATCCGGCGCTCGTAAAATCGCAAGAGGGGAGATATCGGGCGTGTTCCTGATTTCTCGTGTCTCGCGCGATTCTACCAGCTCACTCCTCCCATTGATGGCTGGACGAATCAGTAAAATTCCACTCATTCAGCACAGAAAAGGCCCATCGAGTCGACACCGATAATAACCACCATGAGAGTCACTCCTATCCCAATTTTCCGACACTTTTCCCAAATCCTTGCGTGTTGTGACACTTCAAGCATCCATCCAAATACTTCGAATCACAAAATCCCTATGGTGCAGAAGGAGGCCATTCGGCCCATTGAGTCTGCACTGATCCGCTATGAAATGCTGCAGGGTTACTCCCCTCCACAGCTCATTCCAGATTCCCACCACCCTCTGAGTGAAACAATGTTTTCTCCAATCCCCTCTGAACCTCCTGCCCCTCACCCTAAAACTCTGCCCCCTCGTGACTGACCCCTCAACCAAGGGGAACAGCTGCTCCCCACTCACCCTGTCCCTACCCCTCATAAATTTTATACACCTCAATCATGTCCCCCTCAGCCTTCTCTGCTCCAGAGAAAACAATCCAAGCCTATCCGGTCTCTCCTTAAAGCTCAAATGCTCCATCCCCGGCAACATCCTGGTGAATCTCCTCTGTACCCCCTCTAGTGCTATCACATCCTTCCTATAGTGAGGTGACCAGAACTGCACACAGTACTCCAGCTGTAGCCCAACCAACGCTCTGTACAACTCCAACATTACCTCCTTATACTCTATACCACAACTGACAGAAGTCCCATATGCAGGGTGAGGGGGGTGGGCCTGGGTAAGATGTTCTCTTGGAGAGTCAGTGCAGATCGATGGGCTGAATGGCCTCCTTCTGCACTGTAGGGATTCTACAGTATTAATAAGATTTGAGCATATGATCTATGCTGACACGACAGTGCAGTAACGGAGGGACTGCTGCACTGTCAGAGATGCTGACTTTTGACTGAGATACTAAACCTAGGCCCCGGCTGAACGTATAAGAACCCACACACCCCATTTCGAAGGCAGAGTTACTCCCTGTGCCCCGATCAATATTTGTTCCCCAATCAACATCACAAAAAGCAGGCAATCTGGTCATTAATACAGAGCTGTTTGTGGAATCTTGCTGTGTGCAAATTGGCTGCTGTATTGAGACATCGTAAGGTTGCAAAAGATGCCAAACAAATAACTTGTAACAATTATTTATTATTGTCACAAGTAGGCTTTGGTGTTTAGCCTGAGGTTGTGCCCTCTGGTTCTAGTTTTTCCTACTAGTGGAAACACCCTCTCCACGTCCACTCTCTCCAGGCCTCGCAGTATCCTGTAAGTTTCAATAAGATCCCCCCTCATCCTTCTAAACTCCAACGAGTACAAACCCAGAGGCTTCAACCATTCCTCATACGACAAGCTCTTCATTCCAGGGATCATTCTTGTGAACCTCCTCTGGACCCTTTCCAAGGCCAGCACATCCTTCCTTAGATATGGGGCCCGAACTGCTCACAATATTCCAAATGGGGTCTGACCAGAGCCTTATACAGCCTCAGAAGTCCATCCCTGCTCTTGTATTCTAGCCCTCTCGACATGAATGCTAACATTGCATTTGCCTTCCTAACTGCCGACTGAACCTGCATGTTAACCTTAAGAGAATCTTGAACAAGGACTCCCAAGTCCCTTTGTGTTTCCACTTTCCTAAGCATTTCCCCATTTAGAAAATAGTCTATGCCTCCATTCCTCCTTCCAAAGTGCATGACCTCACACTTTTCCACATTGTATTCCATCTGCCACTTTTTTGCCCACTCTCCTAACCTGTCCAAGTCCTTCTACAGACCCCCTGCTTCCTCAATACTATCTGTCCCTCTACATATCTTTGTATCATCTGCAAACTTAGCAACAGTGCCTTCAGTTCCTTCCTCCAAACTGTTAATGTATGTTGTGGAAAGTTGTGGTCCCAGCACTGACCCCTGAGGCACACCACTAGTCACGGGCTTCCATCCTGAGAAAGACCCCTTTATCCCCACTCTCTGCCTTCTGTCAGTCATGACGTGGAGATGCCAGCGTTGGACTGGGGTAAACACAGTAAGAAGTCTAACAACACCAGGTTAAAGTTCAACAGGTTTATTTGGTAGCAAAAGCCACTAGCTTTCGGAGCGCTGCTCCTTCGTCAGGTGGAGTCAGATCTCCCACTCCGGAGCAGCGCTCCGAAAGCTAGTGGCATTTGCTACCAAATAAACCTGTTGGACTTTAACCTGGTGTTGTTAAACTTCTTACTGTGTTCTGCCAGTCAGCCAATCCTCTATCCATGCCAGGATCTTATCCTTAACACCATGGACTTTTAACTTATTTAACAGTCTCCTATGCAGCACCTTGTCAAAGGCTTCATGGAAATCGATATAAATCGCATCCACTCGTTCTCCTTTATCTAACTTCCTTGTTATCTCCTCAAAGGACTCAGGTTCCCCAGGAACTACACTTACCTTGCCCCCCCCATTCCCCCCTCCTCCCCCCATCCCACACAGTGGCTCCCCCTCAATCGATTCTTGTGCGTATATGACTGTTGCAAACCGTTCCCTCAGTGAGGTGTGAATATTTAGTGAGGGGGGAGGAAGTCATGTGGTCGGGAAGCCCTTTAGTAATATGTAAATGTATGAGAATTGATTGAAATGATGTTCCCGCCCTTGTTACGTCACCAAAGGGGGCGCGAGGAAAATCGGGAAATGAGATCCCGGTGAGAATCTCATTTCCCGACTCCCGCAGGATATTGTGCCCACGTCACTGTCTACACATGTGGCAAATAGTGTGAAATCGCTCCCATTGGTTGGATCTTAACCATAGCTTCACATCTTATCCCTGGTTGCTCTTTGAAGAGAAGCAAATCCAGGTGCTTCTCTAACCTTAGCCAATACTGGCCCTGCTCAATACCACCACGGGTGAAACATCACCGCCAGCAATGACGCCAATGCTGTTGTCCTTCTCTCTACGTGACTCCAGCAGCCCCTATTGCCTGGCATCACCTTCTCAAGGTACCGAGGGGCACACATGAATACCAGCCTTGCCAGTAACACCCACATTGCCGAGAATGAATTAACAAAAATAAAACTCATAACGTTTCTAAGCCAATTACACCAAAAAGCGTACGTCCACAAACAAAGCCTCCTTCTCAAAGCCATATCTGAGAGGTTTCAGACGGCAGACAAACATTACACACACCATCTGGCTCTGCGAAAGCCGGGGACCCGGGATCAATCCCCGGCTTTCACTGACTTACCTGGACAGACATAAAACATAGACCAGTACAGCACAGGAACAGGCCCTTCGGCCCTCGATGTTGTGCCAAAACATGATGCCAAAGTTGTGACAAACACGCCGTCCGAAGTTATGGGTGGCACGGTGGTTAGCACTGCTGCCTCACAGCACCAGGGACCCGTGGCGGTGATGTTTCCTGTAGCGGTGATATTTCCCCGCGGTGATGTGTCACCGTCGTGGAGTTTGCATGTTCTCCCCGTGTCTGTGTGGGTTTCCTCCAGGTGCTCTGGTTTCTTCCCACAGTCCAAAGATGTGCGGGTTAGGTGGATTGGCAATGGTAAATTGCCCCTTAGTGTCAGGGCGACTAGCTAGGGTAAATATGTGGGGTTAACTGGGTGGAATTGTGGTCGCTGCAGACTCGATGGGCCGAATGGCCTCCTTCCGCACTGTAGGGATTCTATGATTCTATTTATTAAAGATCAACCTGAAGGGTATTGGGGGAGGTGAAGGGGGGTAAGAGCTGTAACGTGGACGAGGGGGAAAGACCTGCCCTGAAATCTGATGGTTGAAAGGCCTCCCCGGACACTGGCTGCCGACGGTAACGAGGGAGCTCTACACGCATCGGGCACTCAGCTCAGTCACTGTTCCAAACAGGGTTCATCACTGAAACTAGGATACAACAAGACAAGGGTTGACACACCTCCAGCACCTTCTCTCTGACCTGGAGCAGACTGCAGGCAGGATACTCCAGTAAAGCATCCTATAGAATTCCCAGTTCCATACGCTTCCTCTTTCTGCTTCCACACACCCATCTTTACCCAGCCAAACAGCTACAAGAAAGAATCTTTATCATGCAGGATATAGAATCATCATAGAATCCTACAGTGCAGAAAGAGGCCATTCGGCCCATCGAGTCTGCACCCACCACAATCCCACCCAGGCCCTATTCCCATAAGAACATAAGAAATAGGAGCAGGAGTAGGCCATCTAGCCCCTCGAGCCTGCCCCGCCTTTCAATAAGATCATGGCTGATCTGAAGTGGATCAGTTCCACTTACCCGCCTGCTCCCCATAACCCTTAATTCCCTTACCGATCAGGAATCCATCTATCCGTGACTCAAACATATCCAACGAGGTAGCTTCCACCACTTCAGTGGGCAGAGAATTCCAGAGATTCATCACCCTCTGAGAGAAGAAGTTCCTCCTCAACTCTGTCCTAAACTGACCCCCCTTTATTTTGAGGCTGTGCCCTCTAGTTCTGGTTTCCTTTCTAAGTGGAAAGAATCTCTCCACTTCTACCCTATCCAGCCCCTTCATTATCTTATATGCCTCAATAAGATCACCCTTTAGCCTTCTAAACTCCAACGAGTACAAACCTAATCTGCTCAATCTCTCCTCATCATCTACACCCCTCATCTCCGGTATCAACCTGGTGAACCTTCTCTGCACTCCCTCCAAGGCCAATATATCCTTTCGCAAATAAGGGGACCAAAACTGCACACAGTATTCCAGATGTGGCCTCACCAATGCCTTGTACAGAAGCAGCAAGACTTCTCTGCTTTTATATTCTATCCCCCTCACGATAAATGCCAACATCCCATTTGCCTTCTTGATCACCTGTTGTACTTGCAGACTGAGTTTTTTGCGACTCATGCACAAGGACCCCCAAGTAACCCCACCTATTTACCCTGAGACTAGGGTCAACCTAACCCACACATCTTTGGAGTGTGGGAGGAAACCGGAGCATCCGGAGGAAACCCCGCAGACACAGGGAGAATGTGCAGACTCTGCACAGACAGTGACCCAAGCCGGGAATTGAACCCAGGTCCCTGGCTCTGTGAGGCAGCAGCGCTAACCACTGTGCCACCGTGCCGCCCATATCTTCGGACGTCATGTTCTTCACAACGTTGGCATCATGTTTGGCACAACATCGAGGGCCGAAGGGCCTGTTGCTGTGCTGTGCTGTTCTATGTTTTATGTCCGTACAGATAAGTCAGAGTAAGACATTTTGAGAGAAGCTTCATACAATGCTCACTGCTACTCCCACTGACTGCCTTGTAAGGAGCTAAGCTTTGAGGATAATTCTGTCTGTTGGGTTGGTGAAACGCCATGTTATTTTTAAGGATCACGGATATATGCAGATGGCTATGTGTGTGTGTGTGGGGGTGGGGGGCGGGGGGGGGGGCGACAATTCATCCAGCAACCCATCGGATTTCCAGGGACAGGGTGGGAGTGTTGGGACGGAGGGAGCTTTTCCATCCTGCCTCATTATGTGGGCATCCCTGGGAAGGCCCAACTTCTGCAGAGAAGCAAACACAAGTCCCGTCGCCAGGTGGGAGTGGGACCCGCCCGAGGCAGCGCCAGCGATTGGCCAGAGGGTCACGTGCTGTCACAACAGGGGGGGCCGTACGAGCCCACGGCAGAACGGGGATGAAAAGAAATTCTCAACTTCTGTTTCCAGTCTGATGAAGGCACCAGGCTCCCCTCCCATGGAACAGCACAGCACGAATCCAACCGCCAGCATTCCCAGTGGCTGCCGCTCCCAGCTACTGTAATCACCCTGTTCACAGGGTTCTCAATACATTCATCAGGGAGGACAACTGACCATAGAAACTAACGTCTCATAGTCTTTGAAAAAATCCCACCCCCCCCTCTTCCTCTCCAAAGTCTGACTCCTTCCAGTTTCTGCCCTCCCATTCTACATTCACCAGGCTTGGAGAGTATTGGGGGGGAGGGGGGGTGTCAGAGACATAGAAACATAGAAGATAGGAGCGGGAGGAGGCCATTCAGCCCTTCGAGCCTGCTCCCCCATTCACCATGATCATGGCTGATCATCCAACTCAATAGCCTCATCCTGCTTTCACCCCATAACCTTTGACCCCGTTCGCCCCAAGTGCTATATCCAGCCGCCTCTTGAATACATTCAATGTTTTGGCATCAACTACTTCCTGTGGGAATGAATTCCACAGGCTCACCGGGTGAAGAAATGTCTCCTCAACCTCCGTCCTAAATGGTCTACCCCGAATCCTCAGACTGTGACCCCTGGTTCTGGACTCCCCCCAGAGACTAAACGCTGCCCTCCTCCACCCCACCCACAGCTGAATATTGAGATGCAGATACAGAAGTTTCTTTACTGCCTCTCGGGCTGACGTGACCCTAACATTCCGGTCGCTGAGACCCAAGAACTCAGCAGGGAGTAACGCTTGGCTCAAACCCGGGCCCTCTGGGGTTGGTAGGTCTTGGTATGGCACCACCCACACCGACCCAGTCCAAATCCTGTGCAAACTGTTCCCAACTAATCCATCCACCACCCTCAATGGTTTTGCAGCCTCTCGTTCGCTCAGCCTCTGTCTCTCTCTCTCTCTCTTTCGCTACCCAGTCTCCCAGACTAAAGTAATTCCACACTCCTCAACCTTGCTCAAAGCTCCAATTCCGTGGATAGACATAGAAGATAGGAGCAGGAGGAGGCCATTCGGCCCTTCGAGCCTGCTGCGCCACTCATTACCATCTTGGCTGATCATCCAACTCAATAGCCTGATCCCCCCTCTTCCCCCCATATCCCTCGATGTGGGGAGGTCATGGCCGAGTGGTATTATCGCGAGACTATTAATCCAGAAACTCAGCTAATGTTCTGGGGAATCGGGTTCGAATCCCGCCACGGCAGATGATGGAATTTGAATTCAGTAAAAAAAATCTGGAATTAAGAATCTACTGATGGCCATGAAACCATTGTCGATTGTCGGAAAAACCCATCTGGTTCACTAATGTCCTTTAGGGAAGGAAATCTGCCGTCCTTACCCGGTCTGGCCTACATGTGACTCCAGAGCCACAGCAATGTGGTTGACTCTCAACTGCCCTCGGGCAACTAGAGATGGGCAATAAATGCTGGCCCAGCCAGCGACGCCCGTGTCCCATGAATGAATATTTTTTAAATCTCTTTAGCCCCAAGAGCTGCATCTAATTTCTTCTTGAAAGCACACAACGCATTCTTCAGAGGGGGAACATTCTCCACCGTGGAACACAGCGGCTCCCGAGCCCTTCCATCTTCACTCCAAGCCATTTTCCTCAAGTCCGTGACCTTTGCAAGAAGCTAAATCTAAACAAAAGGTCAGGAGTCACTCACAGAGGTGAATGAAGGACACAGCACCGTCTGAGTGTTAACTGGTCAGTGGGGAGGGAGAGAAGGCAGTATGGAAGGTGTAGGGTGCCTCATCTGTTTGAACAGCTCACCAAGGGCTTTGGGGAGTAGAACCTGCTATAATACTAAGTAAATTCAATTTATTTGAACAATATGTTATTCCATGCAGTGCATGTGTTTGCATCTGGAATGCAAACAGAGGTGAGCCATTAACATGTTGTCTGTATGTAATGGATGAGTAGGTTTGTATGTATAATTGATGGAAAGACAGCAGACATGCTGCTGGAGGGAAACAGGGCGCACAGAGGCACTGCCGCTACTCAAAATGTCACAGCAGAAATGTGCAGGCGCTGTCAACTCTTTCCAGCTGACGTAGCTTCAGTGGTGAGAATAATCACAGCTCACCCTCCCGAGGAGGCTGCAGAGAGAGACACGGGGCATCCTGTCGCGTTCAGCTGTGGAATGCTATATCGAGGAGCGTATCAATACTCTGTACCACTCAGCTGGAGAAGGGGAAAGGCTGATTCACTCACATACACTCATTCACCAGCACTCACACACACACTCACACACTCACACTCACACTCACATACATTCACACTCACACTCACATACATTCACACACACACACGCACATACATTCACACTCACATACATTCACACTCACATACATTCACACTCACATACATTCACACTCACACACACATACATTCACACTCACACACACACTCACACACACGCACATACATTCACACTCACATACATTCACACTCACATACATTCACACTCACACACACACTCACATACATTCACACTCACACACACACTCACATACATTCACACTCACACACACACTCACATACATTCACACTCACACACACACTCACATACATTCACACTCATTCACACACTCACATACATTCACACTCACATACATTCACACTCACACACACACTCACATACATTCACACTCACATACATTCACACTCACACACATTCACACTCATTCACACACTCACATACATTCACACTCATTCACACACTCACATACATTCACACTCACTCACACACTCACATACATTCACACTCACTCACACACTCACATACATTCACACTCACTCACACACTCACATACATTCACACTCACTCACACACTCACATACATTCACACTCACACACACACACACATTCACACTCATTCACACACACACATACATTCACACTCACACTCACATACATTCACATTCACACACTCACACACATACATACATTCACACTCACTCACACACACACATACATTCACACTCACTCACACACACACTCACATACATTCACACTCACTCACACACACACATACATTCACACACACATACATTCATACTCACACAGACTCTCACATACACACACTGCCAATCTCACACACTCTCACTCACGCAGACACGGGGAGAACGTACAAATTCCGCACAGACAGTGACCCAAACCGGGAATCGAACCCGGGCCCCTGGCGCTGTGAGGCAGAAGTGCTAACCACCGTGCCACCGCCGTCTCTGAGCTTGTGATCCAGACGTCACAACTAACCATCCAAAGATGTGGGGTCAAATCCCAGCACGACAGTTGGGGAAGTTAAATTCAATGAATGAAATAAACCTGGAGTGAAAAGATGACTGGGATGTGACTGACCCTTTCCCTGGGTGGCTGAGTGGAGGTGGATTGGGAGTTGATACAACATCGGGGATCCAATCCACATCAGAAGGGCTCCCTGATGCACTGGGCGGTTTTCCCAGTAGCTCAGCCTGAGATAAGTGGCCAATTTAACGAACTAAAGGCCCAAATGACAGCCATTTTCTATCAGTATTTGGCCTGTGATAGAAGCTGCAAGAAGGGGGTCTCTGAGCGGCTTCTCAGTGGGCGGGGAGGCCTTGTGTTCCGAAAGGTTAATTGCAGATAGATGCAGGGAGGATGTTCCCGATGGTGGGGGTGTCCAGAACCAGGGGTCACAGTCTGAGGATTCAGGGTAGACCATTTAGGATGGAGGTGAGGAGACATTTCTTCACCCAAAGAGTGGTGAGCCTGTGGAATTCATTACCACAGGAAGTAGTTGATGCCAAAACATTGAATGTATTCAAGAGGCGGCTGGATATAGCACTTGGGGCGAATGGGATCAAAGGTTATGGGGAGAAAGCAGGATTAGGCTATTGAGTTGGATGATCAGCCATGATCGTAATGAATGGCGGAGCAGACTCGAAGGGCCGAATGGCCTCCTCCTGCTCCTATCTTCTACGTTTGCCCAACGAGGGGGAGGGAGTGGGCAGAATAATACAGAACCAGGAGAGGCTTCTGTGCCACACACACACACGGACTCACTGAAACCACCCCCATTCCATACCCTTTGTCTGCTCAGTCTGATACCACTCAGCAGTCAGCAGGCTTAACCTTTGGTTCCAATAATCTCACAGCAATTGCGAGCATTCACCTCCGACCCAGTCCCTCAGCCTCTCGAAAGGCAGCTCCCACTGGCTAACCGGACAACTGGCTCGGCTAAAAGGCATGTCCACATTGTGCAGACATGATGTGGAGATGCCGACGTTGGACTGGGGTAAACACAGTAAGGAGTCTAACAGCACCAGCTTAAAGTCCAACAGGTTTATTTGGTAGCAAATGCCACTAGCTTTCGGAGCGCTGCTCCTTCGTCAGGTGGAGTGGGAGATGTGCTCACAAACAGGGCATACAGAGACACAAACTCAATTTACAGAATAATGATTGGAATGCTAATCAAGCTAATCAATGCTAATACAGCTAATCAAGTCTTAAAGGTACAGACAATGTGAGTGGAGAGAGCATTAAGCACAGGTTAAAGGGATGTGTATTGTCTCCCTTTATCACATTGTGCAGGCCATTAACCGAGGGCATTGCAATGTCAAGCACAAGAATGGGGAAGGATTACAAGACAACGCACCATTCACAGCAAACCTCATCCATCAACCCAGCCCACCAACCAAAGCTTCTGTCAAGGCAGGGCCATTGGGCAACGGGAGAAGCCTGTGTTGCTGATAATCTTGAACACCTCAATCAGCAGAGAAGACTGAGGGACAACCTGATTGAGGTGTACAAGATTATGAGGGGCGTGGAAAGAGTGATAAGGAGCAGCTGTTCCCCTTAGTTGACGGGTCAGTTGCGAGGGGACACAAGTGAGGGTGGGAGGTTTAGGGGGATTTGAGGAAAAACTTTTTTTACCCAGAGGGTGGTGAGGGTCTGGAATGCGCTGCCTGGGAGGGTGGTGGAGGAGGGATGCCTCACATCCTTTAAAAAGTACCTGGATGAGTACTTGGCGCATCATAACATTCAGGGCTATGGGCCAAGTGCTGGCAGATGGGATTAAGTGGGCAGGTCAGGGCCTTTCATGCATCGGTGCAGATTCGATGGGCCGAAGGGCCTCTTCTGCACTGTAGGATTCTGTGATTGTGTGATAGTACCTGGAGCACACACCGCTTCACTCACTGAAAACCACTAACATTCACAGTAACTACCCTCTCAACACCAAAGACAGATCCTCCACAGTCTGTGGCACAAAACGATTCTGATCACAATCACAAGTTATATCCTGTGTGACTGTGACAGATGTAAACTTTTCCCCCTCATCCTTCTCCAAGCGTCTGCAGCCTTGCGACACTGTCTGACCACACCTTCCTCCCCCTCCTCCTCCAACATCCCTCCACTGTTACTGAAAGCAAATTAGTGCAGATGCCGGACTCTGAAAATGCTGGGAAACCTCAGCAGGCCTGACAGCGTCTGCGGAGAGAGAATAGACACAGTAAGGAGTCTAACAACACCAAGTTAAAGTCCAACAGGTTTATTTGGTAGCAAATGCCACTAGCTTTCGGAGCGCTGCTCCTTCATCAGGTAAGTGGGAGATCTGCTAACAAACAGCAAACAGGGCATATAAAGACACAAACTCAATTTACAGAATAATGAATAATGATTGGAATGCGAGTCTTTACAGCTAATCAAGTCTTAAAGGTACAGACAATGTGAGTGGAGGGAGCATTAGCACAGGTTAAAGAGATGTGTATTGTCTCCAGACAGGACAGCCAGTGAGACTTGGCAAGTCCAGGCAAGTTGTGGGAGTTACGGATAGTGTGACATGAACCCAAGATCCTGGTTGAGGCCGTCCCCATGTGTGCAGAATCTGGCTATCAGTCTCTGCTCAGCGACTCACGGATGCCATCATCTCACGTGAGAACACCATCCACCAGGTACACGGTACCTACTCTTGCAACTCGGCTAACGTTGTCTACCTGATACGCTGCAAGAAAGGATGTCCCGAGGCATGGTACATTGGGGAAACCATGCAGACGCTACGACAATGGATGAATGAACACCGCTCGACAATCACCAGGCAAGACTGTTCTCTTCCTGTTGGGGAGCACTTCAGCGGTCATTGGCATTCGGCCTCTGATATTTGGGTAAGCGTTCTCCAAGGCGGCCTTCATAACACAAGACAACGCAGAATCACTGAGCTGAGACTGATAGCCAGGTTCCGCACACATGAGGACGGCCTCAACCAGGATCTTGGGTTCATGTCACACTATCCGTAACTCCCACAACTTGCCTGGACTTGCAAAGTCTCACTGGTTGTCCTGTCTGGAGACAATACACACCTCTTTAACCTGTGCTAATGTTCCCTCCACTCACATTGTCTGTACCTTTAAGACTTGATTAGCTGTAAAGACTCGCATTCCAATCATTATTCATTATTCTGTAAATTGAGTTTGTGTCTTTATATGCCCTGTTTGCTGTTTATGAGCAGATCTCCCACTCACCTGACGAAGGAGCAGCGCTCCCAAAGCGAGTGGCGTTTGCTACCAAATAAACCTGTTGGACTTTAACCTGGTGTTGTTAGACTCGTTACTGTGTTTACCCCAGTCCAACGCCGGCATCTCCACATCGAGAGAGAATAGAGTCAACGTTTCCAGTCTGGATGACCTTTAGTCAGAATTAAAAATTTGTAGCTCTGACGAAGGGTCACCCAGACTCGAAACATTAGCTCTTTTCTCTCTCCGCAGACACTGTCAGACCTGCTTAGGTTTTTTGGCCCTCCACTGTTGCCCAGCTGGGTGGGACTTCTCTCCCCCCGACCCCCCTCCCCGGTTCCATTCTTAACTATCTTATCAGAGCCAGAGAATCACTGGCAATGGTTTCCCTTCCTGCTCCCGCGCCCTCAACCCCGGTGCCCCAAGGATCTGTGCTTGACCCACCTCTGTCTCTCATCTACATCCATCCCTTCACCAACTCCAAAGGCATTGGCTGGAATCTTCTGATGACCATGAAACCATTATGGATTGTCGGAAAAACCCATCTGGTTCACTAATGTCCTTTAGGGAAGGAAATCTGCCGTCCTTACCCGGTCTGGCCTACATGCAACTCCAGAGCCACAGCAATGCGGTTCATTCTTAACTGCCTTGGGCAACTAGGGATGGGCAATAAAAGCTGGTCAGCCAGCGATGCCCATGTCCCATGAATGAATTATAAGGAAGTTCATGTGGATTGGCCATGCTAAATTGCCCCTTAGTTTCCCAAGATGTGCAGGTAAATATGTGGAGTAATTAGCCTGTCAGAGAGTCAGTGCAGACTTGACGGACTGAATGATCTCCTTTTGCAGTGTAGGGATTCTGTGATTCTTGTTTTGTGACGTTAAATTTGTGAAATGTAGCCCCTTTAAGAGCTGGTTTTGTGTCAGTGCTGGAATGTTTAAAATGCAGGTATACAGAGTACACAGATGGCAACATTTGTTGCAGAGACCAAAATAACAAAGGTTGGTAACAGGCTTTTCAGGATGTTGCATTCTGATAACCTATCAGTTTAAAGAGGAGATTTGGCTATCAGGAACCTGTCAAATTTTAATTTTGTTGTTGTTATCAACATCAAACCAATCCTGATGCAGAAAATTGGTAGGTCATCTGAGTTACAAAAAGAGGAACTCAACTGCCTGCCAGCAGTTCAACTGAGAGCCAGACAGAACAGAAGGACATCTCTAGAGCGGCTCTCTACTCTGCCAGCCAAAGAATTATCTCTGAAGATATTCGCCATCTATCTAACAAAAGGGTATCAAGTCAGAAAGACCTTACAGACAGAGAAATCAACTGAAATACTCCAAAAGCTTCAGAAAGCCGTCAGGCCTGGTTGTATATTTTCTTTGAGAGTGACTAAAATTCTGTAATTGCTGTTTTGGTGATGAATGGTCCTTGTCTTTATTTGAACAGCATTTCAGTCAAACCCAGCGTTTAATTAAAATATTACTTGTTTCGTTAAAGTTCCTGGTTGGTTAAATAAAATAACTTGTTAATTATTCACTTAAAGCGAGTGTCAGGCCTTTATGTTACTGAGCCTATAAACATTAGAACAGTTAACACCTTCCCAATGCCTATTACCAGGTTATGAAGCGAGGAAAAGGGGATTAACCTCTGCGTCGTAACCCTTTAGCAATGTGAAACCCGAAGCAGGTTCAATCTGGAGCACAGAGACATTTTAAGGAGGGAGTTGCCTCCGGAGAGAAGGATGGGTGTCCTCTCCCAGCCTGCCTCTGCTCAAACAGGAAGAGGGCGACTTCAGGCTGGTTGAAGGTTGGTGTGACATCATTTTAACACCCTCCTCGCCACCCCCCCATCACACCACCCCCACCCTGCACCCCACCCCCACCCCAACCCTGCACCCCCACACTGCACCCCACCCTCACCCCCACCCCACCCCCACCCTGCACCCCACCCACACCCCACCCCCACCCCACCCCCACCCTGCACCCCACCCCCACCCCCACCCCCTCCCTGCACCCCACCCCCACCCCACCCCACCCCCACCCCACCCCCACCCTGCACCCCACCCCCACCCTGCACCCCACCCCCACCCTGCACCCCACCCCCACCCTGCACCCCACCCCCACCCTGCACCCCACCCTGCACCCCACCCCCACCCTGCACCCCACCCCCACCCTGCACCCCACCCCCACCCCCACCCTGCACCCCACCCCCACCCTGCACCCCACCCTGCACACCACCCCCACCCTGCACCCCACCCTGCACACCACCCCCACCCCCACCCTGCACCCCACCCTGCACCCCACCCCCACCCCCACCCTGCACCCCACCTCTTGAAGGGATTACAATTCACACCTTACTGTTCAGAAGCAGTACTGTCTCCTCACTCACACTCACTCACCCTCCTCACACTCACTCACCCTCCTCACACTCACTCACACTCCTCACACTCACTCACCCTCCTCACGCTCACTCACCCTCCTTACACTCACTCACACTCCTCACACTCACTCACCCTCCTCACACTCACTCACCCTCCTCACACTCACTCACACACCTCACACGCACTCACCCTCCTCACGCTCACTCACTCACCCTCCTCACTCACCTTCCTCACACTCCCTCACCCTCCTCACTCAACCTCCTCACACTCCCTCACTCACCCTCCTCACTCACCCTCCTCACTCTCCCTACACACCCTCCTTACACTCACTCACACACTCACTCACGCTCTCTCATTCACTCACTCCTCACTCACTCACCCTCCTCACTCTCACTCACCCTCCTCACATTCCCTCACACACCCTCCTTACACTCACTCGCTCACACTCACTCACACTCACTCCTCACTCACTGGGTAAAAGCCCACCAGACAGAACTGCTACTGATCAATTGGGGAGAGGAACTGGGCTCCCTGGAAACCACAAATTAATTGTTGTGGGAAAGAGTCATCTCTTCCTGTGCTGCACTGATTAGATTTGATTTATTATTGTCACATGTATTAGCTTACAGTGAAAAGTATTGTTTCTTGCACGCTCTACAGACAAAGCATACCGTTCATAGGGAAGGAAAGGAGAGGGTGCAGAATGTAGCGTTACAGTCATAGTTAGGGTGTAGAGAAAGATCAACTTAATGCGAGGTCGGTCCATTCAAAAGTCTGACAGCAGCAGGGAAGAAGCTGTTCTTGAGTCGGTTGGTGCGTGACCTCAGACTTTTGTATCTTTTTCCCAATGGAAGAAGGTGGAAGAGAGAATGTCCGGGGTGCGTGGGGTCCTTAATTATGCTGGCTGCTTTGCCGAGGCAGCGGGAAGTGTAGACAGAGTCAATGGATGGGAGGCTGGTTTGCGTGATGGATTGGGCTACATTCACGACCTTTTGTAGTTCCTTGCGGTCTTGGGCAGAGCAGGAGCCATACCAAGCTGTGATACACCCAGAAAGAATGCTTTCTATGGTGCATCTGTAAAAGTTGCATTCTAGGTAGATTGGCCATGCTAAATTGCCCCTAAGTGTCAGAGAGACTAGCTACGGTAAATGCATGGGGTTTTAGGGATAGGGCCTGGGCGGGATTGTGGTCGGTTCAGACTCGATGGGCCGAATGGCCTCCTTCTGCACTGTAGGATTCTATGATTCTTTGAGGTCAACAAGGTCAGAAAATTCAAAGGCGGAAGAGTGACACGGATCTTGTGCAGAACCTTGGTCACGCTTGGAATGCTGGGTAAAAATCTGGTCACCAAATGACAAAACAGATATAGAGTAAGTGCTAACAAAAGTCTGTGAGGATGAAACCAGAACTGGGTGAAATGCTCTGTTGTAGAGTCAGTGCAGGCTCGATGGGCCGAATGGCCTCCTCCTGCACTATAGAGGTTCTGGTTCTACAATTCTAAGGTGGGCCTGCATTCGCCAGAATAGAGAAAACCGAGGTGTGAGGTGACAGAGGTCTTCAAGATTGGAAAAGGTTTGATAGGGTTGATGGCAGAGAGGAAAGGTTCCCACTTGCAGCTGAGACAGGGACCAAAGCCATGAACGTAACGTAGTCATTGAATAAATCCAGGAGGGAATTCAGGAATAATTTCTTTCTCCAGAGAGTGGTGAGAATGTCGAACTCGCTCCCGTCGAGAGCAGTTGAAGTCAATAGCATAAATTTATCTAAGGAGGAACGGGATTGGTGTACGAGGGAGAAAGGAATACAGGGACATGCTGGTGGGGTGAGAGAAAGTGGTAAAGAGTTCAAGAAGCTGCTGAGAAGAACAAGCATGATCTCAACATGGGCGGCACAGTGATTAGCACCGCTGCCTCACAGCGCCAGGGACCCGGGTTCACTGCTGCCTCACAGCGCCAGGGACCCGGGTTCACTGCTGCCTCACAGTGCCAGGGACCCGGGTTTGATTCCCGGCTTGGGTCACTGTCTGTGCGGAGTCTGCATGTTCTCCCCGTGTCTGTGTGGGTTTCCTTCGGGTGCTCCAGTTTCCTCCCACACTCCAAAGATGTGCAGGTTATGTGGATTGGCCATGCTAAACTGCCCCTTAGTGTCCAAAGATGTGCAGGTTAGGTGGATTGGCCATGCTAAATTGCCCCTTAGTATCCAAAGATGTGCAGGTTAGGTGGATTGGCCATGCTAAATTGCCCCTTAGTGTCCAAAGATGAGTAGGTTAGGTGGATTGGCCATGCTAAATTGCCCCTTAGCGTCCAAAGATGAGTAGGTTAGGTGGATTGGCCATGCTAAATTGCCCCTTAGTGTCCAAAGATGAGTAGGTTAGGTGGATTGGCCATGCTAAATTGCCCCTTAGCGTCCAAAGATGTTCAGGTTAGGTGGATTGGCCATGCTAAATTGCCCCTTAGTGTCCAAAGATGTGCAGGTTAGGGGGATTGGCCATGCTCAATTGCCCCTTAGTGTCCAAAGATGTGCAGGTTAGGTGGATTGGCCATGCTAAATTGCCTTTAGTGTCCAAAGATGTGCAGGTTAGGTGGATTGGCCATGTTAAATTGCCCCTTAGTGCCAGGGGAATTGGCAGGGGAAATACATGGGGTTACGGGGCTAGAGCTTGGGTGGGATTGTTGTCAGTGCAGGCTCGATGGGCCGACTGGTCTCCTGCACTGAGGGGTTCTGTAATTCCATGTAACGGATGGCCTCCTTGAATCTGAAAAACTCTAAGGCCGGGATTTTCCGGGCGCACTCGCCCCAAGACTGGAAATTCCTGCCCAAGGTCAACTGACCTTTGCATGGTGCGCCGAATACTCTGTCCCGCCCACTACGACTCCCGTGGCTGGCAGGATGGGAAAATTCCGCCCTACGTATTACAAAAGAATTCCTGTCCCACAACACTCGGACAGAATCTACTCCACACTTTTCCTTTGCCTCCAACATGTTAAGACTGGATTGTAGATCGAGCGCTCACTTTTCCATTGATGGCAGTGATGTTGATTAAGTCTTTGGGACTGGGAGGGAGTTGTCACTCTTGATTCCCGTACACTCGGACCAAGTTATAACTTCAGCTGATCTCCTTGTCACAAGACATTGATTCACATTCAGTTGACATGTCCCGGCATCTCGCTAATGAAGGCACTCAAATGGTTTGAACCTTAAAGCACTGGGACCCCTGTTCATTCATCACAGGGGTCACATCTTTCAAGTTTGCATTTGTTTCTGGAGAAGGGAGGAACATGAGACTCAACGCTCAACTTTTACAGATGCACCACAGAAAGCATTCTTTCTGGTTGTATCACAGCTTGGTATGGCTCCTGCTCTGCTCAAGACCGCAAGGAACTACAAAAGGTCGTGAATGTAGCCCAATCCATCACACACACCAGCCTCCCATCCATTGACTCTGTCTACACTTCCTGCTGCCTCGGGAAAAGCAGCCAGCATAATTAAGGACCCCTCGCACCCCGGACATTCTCTCTTCCACCTTCTTCCGTCGGGAAAAAGATACAAAAGTCTGAGGTCACGTATCAACCGACTCAAGAACAGCTTCTTCCCTGCTGCTGTCAGACTTTTGAATGGACCTACCTTGCATTAAGTTGATCTTTCACTACACCCTAGCAATGACTGTAACACTACATTCTGCACCCTCTCCTTTCCTTCTCTATGAACGGTATGCTTTGTCTGTATAGCGCACAAGAAACAATACTTTTCACTGTATCCCAATACATGTGACAATAATAAATCAAATCAAATCAATGCTGCGTGAGTAGAGGTACTGGCCGGGATTCTCCGACCTCGCCAGCCGCTGGGATTCTCCAGTCCTGCTGCAGTGAACGGGAACCTGGCTGAGCGCCAAATTCTCCGTTCCCGCTGGCCGCAGTGTCAGGGCCAGAGAATTCCGGCCACCGTTGGTTTGTAGAATCCTTTCGCAACTGTTTCCTCGAACAACATGGCCAACTGGACATAAAGCTGTTTTAGATCGAGCACTAAGGCAAGTTTAATTTGTAATTTCATCGTAAAATAAATCCTCTGGTGGGAAAGAGTGATCATAACTCAACTGAATTCCTTATGTAGACCGAGAGTGACGTACTCCAGTCCCAAACAAGAATCGTAAACTTAACCAAAGCCAGATATGTAGGTGTGATGTGAACCTTTGGAATTCTGCACCGCAGACAGATGGGATGCGCCATCACTGTGTATATTCCAAGGAGGGAAAATATAGAAGGGGTCTCGGGGAATTAAGGGACATCTTTAATGCGATCTTTAAAACTTCATCTACAGGATGTTAGCCTTACTGGCTGGACCAGCATTTGTTGCCCATCCCTTATTGCCCTTGAGAAGGTGTTGGTGATCTGCCTTCTTGAACCCGCTGCAGTCCATGTGATGTAGGTACACCCTCAGTGCTGTTAGGGAGGGAGTTCCAGGATTTTAACCCAGCGACAGTGAAGGAACAGCTGGTATATTTACAATATATCCAAGGATGGCGAGTGGCTCGGAGGGGAATCTCCAGGTGGTGGTCTTCCCAGGTATCTGCCATGTGTTAATTCTGCTCCGACCCTTGGGACAATTCTCGGTAATTTTGGGTCAATATTGCAAATCATCAGGAAATGATATCATCAAACAATCATCCAATCAGCAGGGGAAGGAGAACTGGAAACCTTTAAAAATTTAACCCTTTCAATGCCACAGACATTTCCCTAATAAGTTGTGGTGATTGTGACTATTTAATCAGATTTCCCTCTGCCTCATCCTCTCCATTAAAAATCCCCTCATCATTAATATTTCCATGCTCTTTTATCATAGAATCCCTACAGTGCAGGAGGAGGCCATTCAGCCCATCGAGCCTGCACCGACAACAATCCCACCCAGGCCCTATTCCCACATAACCCCACGTATTCACCCTGCTAATCCCCCTGACACTAGGGTCAATTTATCATGGCCAATCCACCTAACCCACACATCTTTGGAGTGTGGGAGGAAACTGGAGCACCCGGAGGAAAACCACGCAGACACGGGGAGAACGTGCAAACTCCACACAGACAGTGACTCGAGGCCGGAATTGAACCCAGGTCCCTGGCGCTGTGAGGCAGCAGCGCTAACTAAACACTGTGCCACCGTGCCGCTCATAGAGTGGACCAATTCTAGTTGATGCCTGAGCAGACACTGCCCATTTCCAACTGCCTCCAATACAGAAAATACAAACCCCACACTGGGTAAACTGGGACATAGTCCCACTGACACACCCATTACCTTCTCCAACAGATGATGCCCATATTACTGCCTGACCAAATCCTGTCCTCTCTTCCCACTCCTGTGTGAAGAATTGGCAGCAGTGAGGAATGCTGATTTTTATACTGCCTTCAGAGCCAAGGAATCAGGTGCAGCACCTAACCACAGGGTGGCACGGTGGCACAGTGGTTAGCACTGCTGCCTCACAGCACCAGGGACCCAGGTTTGATTCCTGGTTTGGGTCACTGTTTGTGTGGAGTTTGCACGTTCTTCCCGTGTCTGTGTGGGTTTCCTCCGGGTGCTCCGGTTTCCTCCCACAGTCCAAAGATGTGCAGGTTAGGTACATTGGGCATGCTAAATTCTCCCTCAGTGTACCCAAACAGGCGCCGGAGTGTGGCAACTAGGGATTTTCACAGTGACTTCATTGCAGTGTTAATGTAAGCCAACTTGTAACACTAATAAATAAACATTAAACTTTTTTAAACAGATAACTCAGAACTGACCCTGCAGCAAACATGTCTTCCTGCTGACCTGCATGGTTCAACCTCGCATAAAGGGGCGGCACGGTGGCACAGTGGTTAGCACTACTGCCTCGCATGGCCAGGGACCCAGGTTCAATTCCGGCCTCGGGTCACTGTCTGTGTGGAGTCTGCACGTTCTCCCCGTGTCTGCGTGGGTTTCCTCCGGGTGCTCCGGTTTCATCCACAATCTAAAGATGTGCGAGTCAGGTGGATTGGCCGTGCTAAATGTCTGCCGTTATGGGGATAGGGTGAGGGAGAGGGCTGGGTAAGATTCTCTGTCAGAGAGTGGGTACAGCCTCGATGCTCTGAATGGCCTCCTTGTGCACTGTAAGGATTCTTTGATTTGATTTATTATTGTCACAAGCATGCAGTGAAAAGTATTGTTTCTTTCGCGCTATACAAAGCATACCATTCATAGAGAAGGAAATGAGAGAGTGCAGAATGTAGTGTTACAGTCATTGCTAGGGTGTAGAGAAAGATCAACTTAATGCAAGGTAGGTCCATTCAAAAGTCTGACGGCAGCAGGGAAGAAGCTGTTCTTGAGTCGGTTGGTACGTGACCTCAGACCTTTTGTATCTTTTTCCTGACGGAAGAAGGTGGAAGTGAGAATGTCCGGGGGGCGTGGGGTCCTTAATTATCCTGGCTGTTTATCCGAGGCAGCGGGGAGTGTCGACAGAGTCAATGGATGGGTGGCTGGTTTGCGTGATGGATTGGGCTACAGTCACGACCTTTTGTAGTTCCTTGCGGTCTTGGGCAGAGCAGGAGCCATACCAAGCTGTGATACAACCAGAAAGAATGCTTTCTATGGTGCATCTGTAAAAGTTGGTGAGAGTCATAGCTGACATGCCAAATTTCCTTAGTCTTCTGAGAAAATAGAGGCGTTGGTGGGCTTTCTATGATTAGCTACTGAAAAGAAGTGTGCAGAAACGCTGTTATCCGTTTACAACTTGGGTACTTCATCTGCATTCCCTCAGTCCTCCAGAACCCTGAACTAATCACAGAGCACTTTGTTGATGACATTGTTGCAATGCAGATATGGGGAACCAGACCCGGCCTAACCAGCCTCTCTTCATAGCAGAAACAGTCCAAACCAGACCACACCCTGGTGAATCTCCTCTGCACCCTCTCTGGCCACAGCCTTCCTGTAGTATGGCAACCAGAACTGTACACCTCTTCCTGAGGTAACGCCCAGAGCCACAAGGGCTGAGATCAGGCAACTCAAACCCCAGGTCAAGATGGCAGGTGTAACATCCCTGGCCCATGCGCCTCTCTGCCACACGGGACGGTGCAGTTAATGCGCTCAGAAAGAGGAGCAGAGGACCAGGCACATTCACGGGAAAAGCTCGCAGCCCGTCTTCCAACAGAGACAGAGGAGCAGGAGAAAGGCAAAGATCTGCTGAGCTGAAAGACTGAGTGAGGAAACCGCCAAGGCAAATCCAATTCCATCCACTCATTGCAAAACCTCCATGCGCTGCGATGTATATCTTTAAAAGAAAGGGTTGGCAGCTATACTGTGCCTCCCGTGGCCTCAGGATGTCCCAACAGTCAGTGAGGCACTTTCCCAAGTGTAGGCCTTGCTGTTGCAATGTGGGCAAGTGCAGCTAATCAGTGCAAAGCCCTTCCAAAAGGCAGGACGCGGCAGGATTTCCCATCATGCTCTTCCATTCCCAGCTCACCAGAGGGCGCCACTGGACACCAGGCTGCTGGCAAAGAGACGATCAGGCCTCCAATGGGTCCCTGGCGACAAGATGTTGGCACGCTGATCTCCCCTGCCCCCACCACCCCTCACCCCCCCCACCCCCCAACCACCCCCCCCCCCCCCCACACCACCATCCCCCGCCCCCCACCCCTGCTCTTTGTAAACCTGAACAACTCGCGTGACCTGTGACAAGCCAACCTTGTCAGCACGCACTGTGCTGCGGCCCGTGACTTCAACTGTCCATCTAGGGGGTTGGGTACGGGGGGACAGGGATGGGTAGGAAGGGGAGGGTGGGGGTTTTGGTATGAAGGGA
>NW_027590305.1:202500-207848 GCF_964213995.1 Mustelus asterias | reverse complement strand
GCCATATGCTTTCTTCATCACCTTTTCCACCTGTGCTGCCACTTTTAAAGATCTGTGGACCTGTACTCCCAGATCCCTCTGTGTGTTTATGCTCCTAATGGTTCTCCTGATGTGGAGATGCCGGCGTTAGACTGAGGTAAGCACAGTAAGAAGTCTCCCAACACCAGGTTAAAGTCCAACAGGTTTATTTGGTAGCAAATACCATAAGCTTTCGGAGCGCTGCCCCTTCGTCAGATGGAGTGGATATCCACTCCATCTGACGAAGGGGCAGCGCTCCGAAAGCTTATGGTATTTGCTACCAAATAAACCTGTTGGACTTTAACCTGGTGTTGTGAGACTTCCTAATGGTTCTGCCATTTATTTTATAGCTCCCAGCTGAATTGGATCGACCAAAATGCATCACCTCGCATCTCAGTGGTTCAGGTGAAGAATCCAACTTTGCATTTATCTCCCTTGCACTGTGAGGGTTAATCCTAATCCAGGTGGGCTTTCACTGATTGAGAGTGGGGAGAGTGAGGAGAGAGGGGGAGAGTGGAAAGAGAGAGAAGGGGAGAGAGGGGAGGGAAACAGAGGGGGAGAGAAAGATTGAGAGAGAAGAGATTGAGGGGGAGAGAAAGGGAGAGGGGGGTGGGGCGAAGAGAGGATTATCAGGCAGTAGGTAGATACTGTTCCTGGTGTTTGCATTGATCCTGTTTGAACAGTGAAGGTCAGAGTGCCAATCCTGGCACTCAATGCGTCGCTGATAACCTGCTGACTTTCACTGGAGACAGTGAAACTTCGGAGAATGAGAAGTCATCTCAATAAAACAATAAAAGATTCAGCGAGATTGGGTGGAAGCTGAGAGGCTGTTTGAATCTTCGGAATCGTCTCTCCCACAGGCCCGTGGAAGCTCAGTCATTGAGAATGGTCAAGACAGAGGCTGCTCGATTATTGGGGAATACAGGGAATGGATGGGAGAGTGAAGTTGATGCAGTCAATCAGCCACATTCTCAGTGAAGAGCAGAGCAGGCCGGAAGGACCTTATTATTCCAGCTCTTATTTCATATCTTCCTATAAAATACCAAGTGCCAGCGTCATCCCAAACCTGCTCAGCTCTCCCCTTAGATCAGTATCTTTGTCTGCCGGCACATGTAGGGACTGCCAGGGACACACAAATCCAAATGCATCCAACCCCTAATCCTGAGGGACACAAAGGTCATGTATCACACCGGGCTCTTGCTCTGAAGAGCCAAGCATGACTGTCCCACCAGATACCTGCTGTGAGCTGCGTATTACACCACTCCTGCTCGCCCTGCTCACAGGGGCTCCTAATTAATGCACAGCCAGACGATCAGGGTTTGATATGAAAGGGTTACTCTAGATATGAGGCCTGGACTGGGAGTTAGCTACGTGGGAAATGGAAAACTAGCGGAAAGCAACACAAAGGATCAAATCCCATCAGGGTGCCGGATCTGATGTTGTGTGACAGGGAGGCCCAGGTGATAACGAATCAGCCTCTCGCTCAATGCCCTCCCAGAGCTAATGGATATAACATGAGTGGCCATCACCTGATCCATACAACTGCACAAAGTCAAGTCCTGCTTCCATGATGTCCAGCAGTTAGTGAAGAGAAGGAATTGCAGGCCCAGCATTGGGGTGATTGCCCATCCCAAGCTGCCCAAGGGTAGTTGAGAGTCAACTGCATTGCTGTGGCTCTGGAGTCACATGTAGGCCAGACCGGGTAAGGACGGCAGATTTCATGGAATCCCTACAGTGCAGGAGGAGGCCATTTGACCCATCGAGTCTGCGCCGACCACAGTCCCACCCAGGCCCTATTCCCATAACCCCACGCATTTACCCTGCTAATCCCCCCGACACAAAGGGACAATTTAGCATGGCTAATCAACCTAACCCGCACGTTTTTGAACTGTGGGAGGAAACCGGAGCACCCGGAGGAAACCCATGCAGACACAGGAAGAACGTGCAAACTCCACACAAACAGTGATCCAAGCCGGGAATTGAACCCGGGTCCCCTGGCGCTGTGAGGCAGCAGAGCTAACCACTATGCCACCATACCGTCCTTAAAGGGCATTACTAGATGGGTTTTTTCCCACAATCAACAATGGTTTCATGGTAGAATTCCAGATTTTTATTGAATTCAAATTCCACCATCTGCCGTGGAGGGATTTGAACCCGGGTCCCCAGAACATTAGCAGAGTTTCTGGATTAATAGTCGAGTGATAACACCACTAGGCCATCGCCTCCAACTGGCAAAGTGAATAACCAGCTGCAAGCCTCACACTCACAGAATCTCAGGATTGTTACAATTCAGAGAGAGGCCATTCAGCCCATCCCATCTGCACCAGCTCTCCAAATGTGCATTATGACTTGGTGCCCTTCTCCGGCCTTTTCCCCGGTGCCCCTACGCATTGTTTCTATTCAAATAATCATCTCATACCTTCTCAAATATATCGATGGAACCTGCCCCACCACATTTCCAGGCCCGAGCCTCTCGCAATGTGAAAAAGACTTTTCTCACACTCCACGTTGGGTGGGCAGACCCCAGGAAAGACTAAGGATAGACAAGGACAAATATTGAGATGTTCTGAACTTCCTCACGTCTATCTTATCAAACACTTTCAAAATTTTAAAAAGCTCTACCAGTGCACGGTGGCACAGTGGTTAGCGCTGCTGCCTCACAGCACCAGGGACCCGAGTTCAATTCCAGTCTCAGGTCACTGTCCGTGCGGAGTCTGCACGTTCTCCCCGTGTCTGCGTGGGTTTCCTCCGGGTGCTCCGGTTTCCTCCCACACTCCAAAGATATGCGGGTTAGGTTGATTGGCTGTGCTAAGTTGCCCCTTAGCGTCAGGGGGATTAAAATCATGTAATCACTGCAGTGCAGAAGAAAGCCATTCGGCCCATCGAGTCTGCACCGACCACAATCCCACCCAGGCCTTATTCCCTTATCCCCACATATTTACCCTGCTAATCCTCCTGTCACTCGGGTTAATTTAGCATGGCCAATCCACCTAACACTTTGGGCACATCTTTCGACTCCGGGAGCACCTGGAGGAAACCCACGCAGACACGAGGAAAACGTGCAGACTCCACACAGACAGTGACCCGAGCCGGGAATCGAACCCGGGTCCCTGGTGCTGTGAGGCAGCAGTGCTAACCACTGTGCCACCCAGAAATATGGTTGCACCGTCTCTGACTCTAATGTGTTCTGCCTCAGAAACTTGTTTTTATTTATTTGTTATTCGTGTCACAAGTCGGCTTACATTAACACTGCAATGAAGTTACTGTGAAAATCCCCTAGTTGCCACACTCCGGCACCTGTTCGGGTACACTGAGGGAGAATTTAACAGGGCCAATGCACCCTAACCAGCACGTCTTTCGGACTGTGGGAGGAAACCGGAGCACCCGGAGGAAACCCATGCAGACACGGGGAGAACGTGCAGACTCCGCACAGAGAGTGACCCAAGGCTGGGAATCGAACCCGGGTCTCTGGCGCTGTGAGGCAGCAGTGCTAACCACTGTGCCACCGTGCTGCCATTAGTGGGGTAAAGAGATGGTGTAATGGGGATAGGGCCTGGGTGGGATTGTGGTCGGTGCAGACTCGATGGGCCGAATGGCCTCTTTCTGCACTGTAGGGATTCTATGGTCACTCGTCCCCTCAGTGTCAGCCTGCTCCGCGTTTCCCTGATAGTTACAGGTTGGCCTGAAACACATTGCTGGAATGACGTAGGAGGAGATTTACACAGCTTCTAATCCATGCTCTCCCTGACCTTGCAGTTCGCTTTGAATGATGCAGTGGGAACCTTACCCTGGATTTCAGCTGTGAGCTACCAGATCCCTCGGTGAGGAGGCTGCAGATAACAGGGAAGGACCAGTTACAAGCAGGCGTTGGTTTTCAGATGCTTAAAGCCTCACAGGATTGGGGAAAATCGATGCATTCACCTCATGTCTCCTAACAGGCATGTCTACAGGACCTGACGAGGTCAGAAAGTACAGCATAGAGCAGGCATAGAAATCGGAGGCCTGAACATTTTATCTTCACTCTCACCTAGCGGCAGTTCACCAAAGAAATGGAACAGATACACAAACTACATATAAAATCAACTCAGGAGAATAATGGGGTAATTTAAACCTCCCGCGACAGGAGAAAGGGGGAGTGTTACATATACGGCACAGTGGCAAAGTGGTTAGCACTGCTGCCTCACAGTGCCAGAGACCCGGGTGACTGTGTAGAGTTTGCACATCCTCCCCATGTCTGCGTGGGTTTCCTGCTCTAGTTTCCTCCCACACTCCAAAGCTGTGCAGATTAGGTGGACCGGCCGTGCTAAATTGCCCCTTAGTGTCCAAATGTGATGTTAGTGTACCTTTAAGAGATGATTTTTTAAAATCATGATCTCTGCAGCTCTCAAAGTCAGTGTTCCTCAGCTCACAGCTGGTGTCATTAGGTTACCGGGTTGTCTGGAGGTATACTTTTATTGCTGCTTAAACAGGGCTTAATTTATTTTTACTGGGATGCTTAAGACTCTGCATTGTTTGGAGAAAAACTGGTTGGCAAGTCGCGTCACAGCAGTCCTTTCGTTTTCAGTTTGAGCTGCTGTTTAGTTTGAGTGTTAGTTTTAGAAGGGGCATCAAGCTGAAAAGAAGTCTCTCTCTCCCTGGTTTTGGAGATTCTGCTGGTTATCTGAAAGCAAGGTCGTGCCTTTCTGACGGGGGGAATCAGCTGCTGGTGACTTGCCCAGAGTCCCTGGTGTTTTGGGAAACTGTTCTGACTTCAAACTGTTCTGAGTTTATCCAGAGAACTGCAAACTTCAACGAAAGGACTCAAGTCCAGTATCACGTGAGCATTAGTGCATGCTGTATTAAACCTGTTGAAGGGATCTTTCATCTATGGGATTGGTTTAATTTGTTAAGGGTTATACATTATCGTGGCTATTTTGTTTCTTGTTTGTAATTGATAAAAGTTATTGCTAATTCTCTTATGATACATGTTAACTATATTCTTAAATAAACTCTGTTTGATAAAAGCTCCCTAGTGGGTCATTTGAATCATACCTGAAATGAAACATCTCACGCTTACCCGCGCCAAATTCAAGATGCAAAACTTATGATCCAGGTGAACTTCATAATTGGAATTTCTGACCTGAACCATAACACCAAAGGTGTGCAGGTTGGGTGGATTGGCCATGCTAAATTGTTCCTTAGTGTCCAAAGATGTGCAGGTTAGGTGGATTGGCCATGGTAAATGTGCAGGGTTATGGGGAGGGGAGGGCCTGGGTAAGGTATTCTTCGGAGAGTTGGTGCAGTCCTGATGAGCCAAATGATCTCTTTCTGCACCATCGGGATTCTATGGA